>NW_009928392.1:71619-72038 GCF_000696875.1 Nestor notabilis
GCCCTTTCCCCCATGACCTCCTTGTCTCTAAATTGAGAGACACCAGTTTGATGGATGGACCACTCGGCGGATAAAGAACTGGCTGGATGGCTGCATGCAAAGAGTTGTGGTTAACAGTTGAATGTCCAGTTGGGAAACAGTAACAAGTGGTGTCCGTCAGGGGTCAGTGTTGGGACCTGTGTTGTTCAACATCTTTGTGGGTGACATGGACAGTGGGATTGAGGTGCCCTCAGCAAGTTTGCTGACGACACCAAGCTGTGTGGCTCGGTTGATACGCTGGAGGGAAGGGATGGGATCCAGAGGGACCTGGACACGCTTGAGAGGTGGGCTGATGCCAACCTCATGAAGTTCAAACAAGCCAAATGCACGGTCCTACACTTGGGTCAGTGCAACCCCAGGGACAGCTACAGGCTGGGTGG
>NW_009928393.1:0-7500 GCF_000696875.1 Nestor notabilis
CGTACCTGGCAGGGCCAAACCGAGCCGCCAGCCCGGCCTTCGGTACACCCTGTGATGAAGTGAGGAGCTCTAATTGAGCTACGGCTCTCGATCCTGCTATTTGTACAAATAAAAGACCACATCTTGATGCAAAATAAACACAAAAGCACTGTTGTGACTATAACAGGGAGTCATATACTAATTTATATAATAAGTGGTTGTGCACGCTTTATTCAAGATTATGGCTGCAAGAAATGGCATGAATTGCTGGGTGTGTTTAATGCTGGATTATAGCAATTTGAAACATGTCAAACACATGGCTAATGCCTCATGCTTCACTCATTCTTGCGTAAACCTGCATAGCCACCATCCATTATACCCTTGGTAACAACACAATTCTGCAAGTAAATATTGTTACACTAAGTAACCTTTCAATTCAAGTTGTTTAGGAAGAGAAAATGCAATCTTGTGCAGTCAGTTCCAGTGTCAGTTTAATGTTTCAAAAGGGAAGTGGTGTAGAGAATAAGTATCTGTACAGTGACTTGCCGGCTCGAGACACACGCGCGTGCACGTGCGCGCACATGCAGAGAACATACAGTCTGTTGCGGGGGAGAAAAGTAAAACTGTACCTTCTAACTTCACGGGACCGGCATTTGTTATTTGGTGTGGGCCACGGCTTGGTTACCCCGTCAGAATGAGGCACTCGACCTGCAGCGCAACCGCACGCTGAAATAATCCACAATTTCATTTTCTCTCACAGAGCGCAGCAAATATTTCCCCTGTACCTTTGTTTAAAATGCCCAGTAGCAGAGCTTGAGTCTCACCTCTGGTGACAGGAGTTTGGGCATCGCGGCAGAAGTAGGTGCTGTGGACCGCGTGTGTCTGTGAATGTGGGTGCGTGTGCATGTGTGTGCCTGTGTAGACATGCTCAGGACTGACAGCGAGTGTGACAGCAAGGGAAAAATGAGAAGGATTAGGATGAGTGAATATGTATAAATGGGTGTAAACAAGGAACTGTGTATTTTTTTTGTGTCCTATTTGAAATACTCAACTTTCAGCCTTAGTATCTGGAAGTCGTTGTCTTTCCTTTGTATTTATTTATGATTATTACGCTAACAACCCGCACTACTGTTGTAAAAGTGAGAGACAAAGTGTGTTAGCTTGCTTAGTGAGATGTTGCAGGTTCAAATTGCTCTGCCACCGTGACTGAAATTACTGACACACAGATATACCAGAATTTATCCTAGTTTGGATGTTTCCAGTGCTTTAATTTGTGAGGGCTTAGCGTTGCTAGTACATACACATGCATGTGTGTATATACACATGTGTAAGTGTGTGTGTGTGCAAGAGAAAAGAAGGGACAAGAAAAAGATTCTGTGCTCTTGCTTTTTCCAGAGGCCCCTTTTTAAGTTGCCAGTAGTGGGAAGGGGGCTGTGGACAACCAACACAGAGCATTACTACAGTCGAAGTTTCTGTATTGTTTTTAAAAATACCCTTTTACAACTGGGGCGGGGGGGGTGGGGTGGGGTGGGGTGGAATTAACACAAAATTCAAGGGACTCTCTCTTCTTCCTATAAATCCTTCAGTTTTCTTCCACTTCACTCCCAAATAAATAACCCTTTCTAGTATGGACATTCTATAGTTTCATTCTCTGTACACAGCTGTTGGGTCAGATTTGTTGTTTTCTATTGCCAGAGTAGTGTGTTACTGGTCATGTTACGTTAAAGCCGATCCTGCTGGCTCACAGACACTTTAACTTAAAATGCAGAGCCCGAACTACGCTCTGGGGCTTTGCAAGGAAACAAAATCCACAAGACATAAACCCCTTTGGTTAATATGAACTGGAAGATGTTTAACCCTTCTCTGCTAATTGTAATAAAAGAGCCAGGGAGATGTAAAACCAGGGGGGCTGATGTATTTATTTATTAAATTTCTGAGTGTTTTCTAATGTTTTGATTATCTAACATTTGCACCCCCTTGCCCTTTTAATGCGCTTGGCTAAATGTATCACTGTTATTGTCTAACATTCGAATTTGTAAAAGATGAACCTGTCTGTTGGTTAAATCTTTGTTTGACTAAAAGAGGATTAATGTTTGAATTTCCCGAATTTCCAAATCCTTGTAACGATACAGTTGATGAAGTGTTTTAAATAGATTTCCACTCTGATATACATGTCTTTTTATTGAAAGTAAATATTGTAAAAATAGGAAAGGGCTGCCTGCTCCCACAGTTGCGGCATACCCGCATTAGAATTTTCATATAACTACTAAGGGCAATCAGACCCTTTTCTCTGAATATTTTAAACATTGTACATGTAAAATTTATGCCTAATTTGAATACTTATTAGCTGCCTAATCTCAGAAAAGAGTATTAGCTTTGTTTTTGCCTTGTAAAATTCATCACTGCATGTATCACATTTTCCATTTCTATTATTTCTTTTCTCTGATGTTTGTAAGAGTGTTTAAGAAGAGCTGTTTGTTCACAAACACATCTGGTGCTGCTGTTGTTTACTGGGCTAGAACAGCTGCCCTCCTTTATGTTCCCTGTGTTTGGGGCTTGGGGCTTTTTGCATCCTGTTTATTTTTCAGCAGGCTATCTTTAAGGACTCATCTTTTACTCTTTTAACTTTCTTCCCACAATATATACTTTTGTATTGTTTTGTGTGTGCTTGTTTGTGTTAATTCATACAGCGTTTCGATTAATATCCCGTGCACATAGTTGAAGTTGTAATGATCCTTTTCCTGCCCCCCTTTTTTTTTTTCCTTCCCAGAGAAAGGCTATTGCTCATACGTTGTGAGGGAACAAACAACTAAGTTCAGTAATTACACTAAGCAGCAAGCTTTGTTTCTTTTCCCGAGTTTGCTTACACATCCCTCTGCCTTCAGAGGTGGCTTTTAAAGTCACAGCTCAGCCAGGGTGTTGTGGGGACTCTCAGCGCGTCGCGAGTGAGGGTGAGGGAGAGCGAGGTCCGTTCTGACCCTGTGAGAGCAGGAGAGGACTTGGGTGACTCTGAGAAGAGACGTTGACCTTTCCTGATTACAGATACAAAATGCGCCTTGAAATTCTGGTTTGTAAGGGCACGTTGGTTCTTTATTTACTGCAAAGATTTCAACTGATCTTGGCAGGACATCTCATTGCTGTCCTGAAAGTACAGTATATTTATGCAGTGAAAATGATAAAACATTTATTACTGTAGAGAAGGTAATATGCATAATTTATGCTGTTTTTAGCACAATCATTAGTGATATTCTTGATAGATTTTATTTCCAGCTTTCATATCTAATACATGCCTGGAAAATTAATTTTATATCTTTCATTTATTTGCCTATGTTAAAATTGAGTTTTAAGTCATCTTCAAGTGAACAGTTTGATTGCTGCTCATGCATAAGCTTAATTACTTCCCAGGAAGGACAGTATTAAATGTTTTAAATGTCAGAAAAATAAATGAATATCAGCCATTTGATTAAAAAAATAGGCAATATCTGACGTGTTTGCAGCAGGAGCTTTTTCTTAAAATGCCTCCGAGGCAAAATTTTATTTAGTCACAAAAAAGGAGAAGCCCATTATACTATTTATCATTGGTTGATACCATATGATTTGTAACACCCTTACAAAATTTTAATTTTGTATGATTAGCTGTGCATCATTAAACAACAGCCTTGCATAAGAGATGCTGTAAAATTCTGACAGAATCAAGATAGTGAATATTTTAAATAAGGCTGTATAGTCATCCATGGTTGTCAAAGCTAGATAATAGGAAATATAGGGCAGTGTGTGAAATCGTGCCTTCGTTTAAGCTGGTTTTATAGGTAGACTTTAAAATGTAGTCGTTCATAAATGCTATTGACCATGCTGCGTGCACGGGGTGTTATTTTGGCCGTTAAATGTAAGCACACAAAGATTGCTTATAGAAGCCATAATTCCGGTGATTAGTAGCTGTATGAAAGCAGACTTTGCATCGCATTTCTTGGTAAACGGCTCAGCGAGGCTTTTTTCTTCTTCTAAAGATGCTGTCTGTGTAATTGGCAGAGAGGGACATCTTGATAATGGAAGTGTGAAGGTGTAACGCCTGTGTTAATTGATACTTCTTAATCACTTTTAGGTATTAAGTCATGATGCAGGAATCTGCGACAGAGACAATAAGCAACAGTTCAATGAATCAAAATGGAATGAGCACTCTAAGCAGCCAATTAGATGCTGGCAGCAGAGATGGAAGATCAAGTGGTGACACGAGCACTGAAGTAAGCACAGTAGAACTGCTGCATCTGCAACAACAGCAGGTAAGTTTGTTTTGCTTCCTGTTTGTTTCTAAACAAATAAAGGGCTGTTTTCGGACGGGCACCCTTCCGCAGCCCCTCTGTGCATGCTGGGGGGGAAGTGTTGGGCAAATGAAGCACTAGTGTGGGGCTTATTTGTTGTTGTTTTTGTGCATGTTAATGCTGAAATGCAAGGACCCCGTTTGCGTGGCGGCAGCACCTCGCTGGTGCTGCTGCACGCCGCCCTGCTCGCCTGGTGATTAAAATCCCACGGTGTGTTTATGAAAGTTGTGCCGAAGCCTTGCAGTGCCTGTTTTGGGAATCTGTTAGTTTACCGTGGATTTGGTGGCGCAGGAGGTGATGCAGAGCTTTCCACCAGAGGGCCACATTACTTGAGACTTCGCTTCCCTTGCGATGAATTGTTCCAAAGTGGAAGCTGGGGTGAAGGGACCAGAGTGACTTCTCACAATAAAGATGCTTTGCTGTCGTAGGTGTAAATAAAAAAAACCCGCTGGTTATTTCAGAACCACTGGAATAAAAACGAGCATATGCCTTTCTGTGTGTGGGGGGGTTTGAGTGTAATTGGGATGTGTGATTCTGAAAATATGGGAAAGAGAGCAGCAACTTTTTCTGTAGGTATGTTTCCATTCTCACTTTTAAAACATTTCTTTAAGTCTGTCTGTTTGTTTTCTCAATGAGCTAATGGAGAATTGCTTTAATGCTTAAAACTGTAAAATTAAACCATTGTCTGACTGCTGATGCCCTCTAACTCTGAAATGCAATCAATTATTTTTTGTCACTGTAAGATTTCTTTTCCTTTTAAAACCTGTACAAACAGAATTCTTTCTATTCTGCCTACCTAAAGAGTTGCCTCCCTATCAGGGGATGCAGATTTTTCTAGTGCAGTGAAGCCCAAGGGTTTTGTTTGGTAAACAGCTAGGGTCTGATTCTGCAGAGTGCCAGTACCTGCTCCGAACTCCTGAAAGTCTTTACTGTCTGGTCCTCTCAGCTACTGAGGCCACTCAGCACCTTTGGAGTTCGAACCCCTCATTTGTAAATACTGAGGTTTTTCATTGCAATGTCAGGTATTGCATTAATGGAAAGAAAGTTGTCTTCCCTAAGATAAAATATTATAAAAATCCTGGTTTATGGAAACGTGTTTTAACATGATAGATAAATTGCATGTGTACGGGCCTCTGAAATAACAGGTCATAATAGCTCTTAAAATTGAATCATTCTTAGTGCTGAATTAAGCAGTGTACACTAGCTGCGTTTCCATTTAAGTATTTTAAATGGTGACAGAAAATATGGAAGAATTAAATAGTTGTAGATTGAAATATGAGAAGTTGTTAAGGCTTAAATCTGTGCCTTGCTTCAAATTCAGGTTTATTCTGTTTTAACAATTGAGCACTTAGAGTATAACAGGCTGAGGAAATACAGGTTTGAGTGTCTTCATTAAGTTCTTAGCAGGCTTACACCTACATACATATGTATACACACATTACATATTATCTGTGTATGTACCCTGTGCATATATAGTATTTTCATCTAAAATTACATATATACACACAGAAATACATATATGCGAAAATTTGATGTTGTCTTAATTGAAAAGCATGCCATCACCTTTATTCAGGTGTTCAGATTATGAGAGCATTTTAAAATCTTTATTTATTAAGAATGTATTTATTTTGTGAAAATGATTAGAAAACTAAATTTATGTGAAACACTTTAGAAAACAAAAATGCTAGCAGAATAATTTACCACTTACATGTTTCTCAAAGCACCCGTCCTAGGCATTTGTAGCCAATTTGTCCATGTAGTCACAGATTCCAGTAGATAGCATTTGCAGAGACCACTGAGAATAACAACTGAAGATGAAAATATCCAGTTGAGTACTAATAACAGACAGGTTCTGAGGGGACAGGCTTAGAAGTGACAATCTTTTCTTCAAAACTGTGATTAGATCTTAAATAAGCAGACAGGCAAAGTAAAACCATGGGTACAGTTAATAGGACTCAAGAGGCATTTTATGGTAGGGTCTGCACCATAGGATTTAAATACAACTTGAGTTAGGCATATAAATCCTTCTATAAAATATGTTGATGTGAAACATAAACACTAGTAAACATGCAGTAGGATGTCCTTTAGATAATGGGCATAGCTTTATGCTACTTTTCCTTTTCTCCCCCCCCCCCCCTTTTTTTTTTTTATAGATTTATTAAAGCATGAGAGCAATCCACAGATGCCTTTTGAAATATGATTTAAGTGGAAAATGATGGGTGGTTTCATTATTGTCACTGTAGTAACTCTCTAAAATGTTATTTTTAATATGCGACTTGTGTAACAAACTTTGAGAAGCAGAAAAAGAGAACAAACCCCATTGTACCTGGAATTATTATTCTTAAGATTTTTTTATTGTTTAAATATGTGCATGAGATGATGTACGGGCGTCATAGTTAACATTCTGGTTTTGGCTTCTCTGAATTGCTTTGTTGGGGGCCTTCAAATAAACAAATCAAGTTCATCATTGCTTTTTCTAAAGGAGGCAAGTAAATGATTTCTGGTTTTATTACCTTCAGCTGGGCAGCTACATAAACCGATGCTAATGCTTAAGAATAGCCATATCAGCTAAGTAAAATCACAAAATAAGTTTTAACTGTGGCATGAGTGTGTACTGGGGAATGATAAACATAAGAGATTTTAGGCTATGTACAAACTAACTGGGCTAAAGTAAAAATTTTAAGTTATATACAATTTGCATCTTGTTCAAGCATTATGATCACAAACTGGAGGATTTATAGACAGTAAATAAGCTAAAATAATAGACTACATTAGGTTCTTATAAGCCATTATATAGAGTTTGGACAGTCCTGTTACTGGCTTAATGAACTATGTTGTTGTGATCTTTATATAGAAATGAAAAGTTTGACTTAAATCAGAGAGTTATTCCTCAGCCATGTATCATGAAAGAATGACAGTATTCTATAATATACTGTAATATATATGTGGTGATAAATGGATTGGGTGCTGTCACAAGTCATCAGGTCGGCTTTGAAGATGTATGACTAGAATGTAAGCAACTTTTTATTTTACTGTCGATATTTATCAATTTATAAATATTGCTAAAATGAATGTAGTTTTTTATTATTAAAATATGATGCAAACTGTAATCTGCTCAGACTTGTTTCTTTGGCTTTTCTTGGCTTATGACGAGACATTCTCTCTCCTATATGAACATTCGTACACTTCTGAGGTTTTCACT
>NW_009928393.1:12500-35679 GCF_000696875.1 Nestor notabilis
TTTGTTGGCAGCCTCATGCCACAGGGAATAAAACAGAATGTCAAAAGCCAGGGCATCCCATTTATTAATCCTTCATTCGTTCTGTAGTCTTTAAAAGAAGAACAATGTGGTTGCTTATGTAGCTGAAAAGCAGGTAGAGTTGGTAAGGAAGGAATGGAAGAGAACCAGAAAACTATTTGAGTTACTATGTGAGTGAGGGGAGCAGCTGGGGTTATTAAGAACGATAAAAGCTATGTGAAGGACTGGAATTAGTCCATGAAAAAATAAAAGTAAATAAAACCAACCCTTGAAATACTCGGGAAGATCTGTAAATGGGCTGTAATGACATACTCGTGCTACTTTGGTGTGAACATGACTGCAGACATGAGAGTATTCTGGATGCTTTGGTCTCCTAAAACTTAAGAGGGTTGAGAAGTACCTATCATTTACTGCTGTTATTTAAAGCTAGAGAAGACAAACTTGGGAAGATAGTTTCAGAAGGGGTGAGGCTAAAGGACTCTTTTCTAGACCTAGCTCAGCATCTATTAACTTCAGAGTGGTTTTAAGTACATTCATAGATGTGAGAGTTATGGGAAGGGACTGAAAGTTCAGGGTCAAAGATGGTAAAATGGACAATGAAGATAAATAGAGGACAGAGCCGAAGGGAGATAAACGCTGTAGTTATATCTGAGGAGACTGTCTTTGCTTGTGAGAAGCACTTCTCCTTTTCAGTCAGGTGAAAGGAAGATATAAATAACCTTAGCCAAAACAGAAACACTGTATGGGAACACCAGAAGTGCCAAAAGATCCAAGTTATTGAAAATAATTTGATCTAAATGTAATCTTCGAGACAGCCTGAAGCTAAGGTGACTAAAAAGAATTTTAAAGAAAAGCGGAGTATAGCTTAACTTCTGGTGAAGCTCCATAGTGGGAAAGCTCATGGTAATGACAAAGAAGTACCATGATATAGCTCGATGAGAGGTGCTATTCTGAAGTTAAAAGAGCATAACATGTAAGACCAGTATAGTGGAAGTCCGTGAATCAGAGCTGCCATGTGATCAGTTCACTGAAAGAAGACAGTGAGGTGATGTGGCAGGAAACAGAAATGTTCCCTAACCAAATATATGTGTATTTACAAATCTGTATGATTTTATCTGAAATAATAAATTGATTTTATTGTTAATTTGATTTGGTTAAATGAAGCAAAGAAGAAATAGTTATTTTAAATTGATGTTTTTCTGTCAGAATGACAGCAGTCACAACTGACAGCTGTTTGGTACAAGAGGTGTTTCTGTCTCATTTCATTATTTAGTTCCACAAATAATTGTTTCTATCTTCATAGTGAGTGCAATCAGTATGATTTGTTTTTTCTCTTCCTTTAGGCATCTCAGAACAGAAAGAAGCAGAACTTGTATATATGTAAATGTCTAAAGAGGGCCCTGCTAAGTATGTAACTAATTTTGGGAAGTGTACTAGGTCACTGATTCTGCGCAGTGGACACCAAACTAATCCACAAAGAAACAGTCGATTGTATTGAAAATTCAAAATTCCCTGCAGTACACCAGTCAGTCAAAGAAACAAATGCCCTGTACATCCTCTCTACCACAACTGCGCAAATATTCTAAGCTATCAGAAGACAACCTGAAGATCCGTTTGAAGCTAAGTGTGATTTGTAGGAATTAGATTGGGCAGCTTCTCTTCATAAGAGAATCTGAATGGGTAGATTTGGTATCTCTGAGCGTGCATATTAGGCTTGAAATTATTTTGTAGTCACTTTGCATTACTTTGTATGGAGCCTGCGCAGCCATAGGGCTGTTAAAGCCTGAACAGAATGTTTATTATTATATTGAGTGGTATGAAGTGTTTATGTATTTTTATTTATAATAATTCAAGTTTGATGTTGGATTTAGAGATTAATTAGCAAAATTAATATGGCCTGTCTTTCAGGGATAGAAGTAATAAAGCGTTACCCAGAGTAGGCTGCTTTAGATAGAAGGCCATAGATGCTTCTAATACTGACCTCCAAATTACTATTTGTTTTATTAATTTGAGGATTTATTTTAAATCTGTAAACTGATTATCTCTTCTTGTTCCCAGTGAATCCTTCCACCTGCTGGCTTTGGCTCTTCTTCCACGAGGTCTCCTTTCCCTCATTCTTTCTGCTGGCTTTGTATCTGTCATTGTTGGCTCAGTTTCTTTATCTGCACTCCGCATTGTGCTCCTTTCACCTTTACCCTTTCTCATTTGTCTCCCTTGGCCACAGAAACTTCTGCTTCTGTGTGTTTTTCTCTACCAAGCTTGATGCCTGTGCATACCAATCTTTTAGTCTCTTTTATTTAACAAAGTAAATTACACAAAGAACCACAGCTTTCTGTGGCTGTTTTAGTTTATACAGGAGGTGTTTTGAGAAGTTGGATGTTTTGGTCCTAGAATAGTATGAAATTCTGTAACCAAATGCTTGTAAATGCAGTCTTAAGAGACAGAATTAGCATGCAGTCCTGTGCCAATGAATTTATTACCAATTTAATTCCAAAGATACATCTAGATAAGTTGTAGATAGTTAGCAAATGTTTTCTGTAAAAACCAAATGTTGCCATTGAGCTCTCTACTATTAAACTCTGTCTGAGAAATCCCAGACTGGAAGGAATGAGGAATTGCAACCCAAATCCAAGGAGCTCAGCAGCATGTCATCTCCCATCAACATCTTTTCTCAAAAAGAAAGACTGAATAAGGTTTCAGTGGCAATATTAACTTATTTTCAGCGAGAACTTTGACATAAAAACTGTGGAAATTTGAGCTGAGGAAGAACTTTGCTTTTAGCCTTAAAATTTAGGTTGTGATGTAAAGCCTGTCTTCTCCCTTGGCTTGCCTAGAAGGGGTACAGTCTTAGTCAAATGAAGAGAAGTAACTTCCTTGAGAAGATGGTTTATCTGAGCTAACTTTAACCTTGCTTATGTGTGTGCTGTTAGTGTTGTATCTATCTGCAGCATTGTAGAACATAGTAGCATCTCAACTGCCTGAATATTTACCCAGATTCTTTGACTTCTATAGTTTGCCCTGAGACATGTCTGTCACAGCTGGCAGTACCCACTAACCTAGTTAAAACTTAGCTCACGTATGGCCGTCTGCTTGTGCTGCAGTCCCAGCAGTGGGTGCAATGTAGGTGTGTTCCCTTATCTAGGAAGATTATAGGTAGTGATTCTTACTATGTAATATTTTGGCGTTCAGTTCCCTGTATTATGCACCTGACGATAACTGTTCAAATCATTAGGTCTTCAGGATGATATTGTAATACACAACATGTATATTGCAACTCATATATCTATACATACAGGTAAGACATAAATATATGTAATTTTAGAACGTGCTAATTTTATAAATCAAACCAAAACACATAACTTATGTTTGTCAAATTATACAGAGTGATTCCAGAAGAATACATTGGGTTTTTTTGTTTGCTTGTTGCTTCCTTTAGGCTGTGTAATCTTTTTATATACTTACATTCTTCAGGTTCATCAGTTGACTCTCTCCAAACTGCGCAAGAATCTGTGGTTCAAACCATGCTACCAGTTTTCATATTTAAAAGCTTTCACACTGTAATTTGTCATACCAGAGGTTCTTTGAACCTCTTTTATCAAAATGAAAAGAAGAAGGAAAGATTGCATTTCCCCATGTGTTGTATATCCAGGTATCCGATAAATAATAAACTTAGTGTTTTATTTTATTCATCCTTTTAACTGGATCCTAAAATACATAATATGATAGAAAAGTTCTCCAGTAAGAGGACTTTCACAAATTATTCTTGCCGATGCAGTATCAGTCCATCCTTCAGTGCACTCCAAACTTGTGCATCTTACGGTTTTCTGTACTGCAGACTTTCTACAAGCCTCAGAAACTGTTGGTTTAGGTTGGTTTTTATTGTTTGTTTATTTGTTTTTGCTGAAAGTTTGTCACATGTGATTTTATGGTTTTGGTCCTCTTCATTCTTCTACAGAATGTTCTTTGGAAAAAGAAATCATTCATCTTGTGTTGGTCTTTGAGGCTTTGCTATCAGTTTTCTCAGGAGAAATGTCAAAGAACAGTCTACCTTCTTTTTCTCTTAAATCAGAAGAAACAAGCTAAAAGGAACCATCCAGTCCCAGACTTCAAGATTTGACTTCACAAGTAAATAAAGTTAATGATGTTATCTGATACGGACAGCACCAGTGTGAGCAGAGTTGTTTTGCGGATCTGAGATCCTCAGAACCTGCTGCTGATATAGTGCTGATTTCAAACAGGATTGTTTCTAATAATCCTTTATCACAGTTAGTCCTGCTTTAGGACAAGAATGGTAAAAAAAAAAAAAAGAAAGCAAAATGCTTACAACAAGAGAAATGTGTCAGGGTTTCTCTGAAACACTGCCTTGTACAAGATGGTATGTGATTTATATAGTGAACTTAGAAAGGAGTCGGAACTTCCCTAGTGTGCATGAGCTGTTATTTCAAACAGTGAAGAGAAACACAGTTTGAATGCAGTCATCTAATGTTTTAATACAGAGATCTTATATGTGAATGTGTGTATTTGCCCTGAGTCAGAACATTTCCCAGATCCTTCCAGATGTGAAGGACCTAACAGATGAGGAAACAGAAATCCTTTGGAAGTAGGCACGTGTTTTCTACCAGCCCCTTTCATAACAGGAAAACATCTCTAGCATCCTGAAAACATACATACTCACTTTCTGTCTTTTGACATCACAGTAATCATGTTAGGAAATCGCCATCACAGCCTGAAATGTAGAGTAGATCCTATGCAAGATTTGCTCCTTTTTACGTCCTTCATAGACTGGACTTTAAGGAGTGTGGCTGACAGTGCTTCAGAAGTGAGCGTAGCTCCAGCTGAGGTGAATATCGTCTTTTTAATCTGTATCCTTGGAGTAATTGATGTGTAGTAAATGCATCATTAATATCGTGTGAAGTTTAAGTAGTTTTTTAATCATGTCTGAAGTATTTCTAAGAAAATAGAAACATTTATGGATTTAATGGAAATTCAAGCTGTGTACATAAATCATAAGCAAGACTTCATGAAACAGTTGCTTTTGGGTTTCATAACATTTGGCAAACAGTTAAAGTTGCATCCTGGATTGTGAGAACATTAGTGAAGATGGTAGAATTTATCTAAATTATATGCACTAATGAGATACACGCTAGAATATTTTCGTCCTTTTAGAAATGTCTTTAACATTAGCCTTTATCCATTTGCAGTCTTACAGGTTTCTCAAAAGTTTTTTTAATATTATACATGAATTAGAAACATGCTACCATACTCACAGATGTCTTTTGAAGTTTTAAAGACATAACAAACCCAGAAATGTTAAAATGAAATCTGTCCTACAGAATGTATGCTACAGCAGTGACTTAACACAGAAACCCGAAGAAAATAGGTAAGTTGATACATTATCTTATACCCCTCCACTTTGTATGAATCCTTAAAATTCTATTAAATCATGATAGTTACTGAAAGGTGTACTCTGCATACCTGGTAAATATGAAAATGAAGAGGAAAGACAGCTATGTAAAATGTCCTTATGAGTTTCAGTGGCGATCAATATTAATGTTTCTTAAATGTATTTAAGTAGGTAAATGCATCATGAAAGTTAAGAGATTTTAAATTATTTTCTGTAATTGATCCATAGAGGAAGAACAGGCTTTTTGTATTCAGAAGCAGAAGAGAAGGCAGCAGTGCCTTATTGGAAAGGACGAGGAGTTATGAATTATGCTGGGGGCTCAAGTAAGCAGAGACCAGAGAAAGAAGATGAATTGTGGAGTGAGAATTGAAGGTTAAGAAACTCTGCTGCTCTCAGGACAGAAGAAACCTGGGTTGGGAACATCCGTGCTTGTTGGAAGCAGACCAGCCTTTGTGGCCTGCATTGCATCCATAGCAGTCGTTCCCACAGATGATGCTCTATCTCCATTTAATTTCTTTGCTGTCTCCCACATTACTTGACATTTCCTCTTGAATGAGTCTCCCCACCTCTTTACAGCCCATACCTATCCTTCCCTCTTGAGCGCACCATTTTACAGCCCTAGCTTCCTAATTCACAGCCTCAATGCCTGTTGACACTTTCCCCGTTCTTTTGGCCACCTGTGACCTCAGTCACCTGTCCTTGTCCACTGCAGCTGCTTTTTTTGGCCTGGTAAAGATGCTGCACTTACCGAATTCTCTGAAGAAAAACGATGTGCTAGGATGCCTGCCTTCCCTACTACTCTCAATGAACAAAAGAGAGCAGTAACAGTATGGGGCAGGACAAAATTGTACTCGTTCAAGTTTAGTCACGATGCCTAGCCTAAACTCTCTTACTTTGAAAATCCAAGTCGATCAGCAATAACATCATAAAATATAGATTAGGAAGCATATTCTGTGTGATTTCTGTTGTGGAAGAAATCTGACAAATACAAAATAAACAAAACCAAATCTTATCAAATCCTGAAGAGGATACTGAATGCAGAATTTTAATTTGTGTGCTACTTGAGCTCTATTATACAGCTTACATGAAATACTTGCATGAGAAAGTATGAATAGCGCCCTCAGATCTTACAGATTGTATCTTCCATTTTTTAAGAGTCCAATTATAGAGCAACATTGTACAAAACAAAATTAAAAATACGTTTAAAATAAAGAAATGCCTTGGCACTATGGATTTGTTTCGCATCTGGCCAGTAATCACTAAGATTAGAGTTGGGTAGCTAATGTCAGCTAACACTAAGTATTATAACTCATTTGGGACTGTGCCATAGAGCTGAAACAGTAGGAGATGCATAGCAGTAGAAACAAGAAAAACATAAATTTAGCACAATAAATCTACATTGAAAGTGCTTTATGGAGCAAGCCTATTTAATTGAAGAGGCCATAAGCACATGTTTATCTGCTGTGTTTAATAGAGAACGTGTAATGGATTCCTAAAAATAAGCATATACTTAAGGAGCTTAACTGACATAAAGGTAATAACTTAACAGGAATCATGGAATAAAAGCATGTGTATTTCTGAAATATGTAATTTAAGGACCGTATTTTACAGTCATAAAAAGTACAAGCTCATACTTAAGACAAATGTCACGTTTAAAGTGTAGCATTGTTGCTTCAAATTTCCAAGCGATACAGTTAAACTTTCAATTTTCTGCCCTCATCCTTTCATCCTTAGTTATGCAAATAGTTTATTTAAGGGCTACAAGATTTATCAGTAAATAGGTAGACTCTTTGGTAAGATTTATAAAGTATTGCACCATGTATGTTTTTTCTGTGTTACAACACAGCAGAATGAGTTAAAACATCATTGCTCAATGCCACAGCATTCTTTAAAGATAGAACCTTCAACATATTTTAGGCTGTAGTTCAACATATTTTAGGCTTTAGATAACCAGGCTTCAAAATGAGCTGGACCCAAAGTAGTATTCAGGAGAGAAAAAAGTATACCTTTAAAATTCCAATTTATTTACATTGGAATGGATTTCTTTTTCCAAATAGCCCAGCTTAAATTTAACATTTAAAATATGACAATACTTACATAGGTCTAAAACTGCTGCAGCCTATTACAATAATGTAAATAGATAAAACAGACCTGTTGCATCAGTGAATTCTCTTCAAATTTCAGTGAAACAAAGGTTTCTTCCTTTTTAATTGCTGTCAAGAGTCAAAGGAAGAAATGCTAAATTTCTGAGCCTAGTCATTCTTTGTAAAAATGTTGCTGTGTCATCCATTTAAGTGTCTATCTTTAAAACCTTTCCAACTAGAGTGAATGCTAGTACTTACCTCTTTTTTTATTGCTGAAATATGTTTCTGCTGCACAGGAACACATTTCTGTTGTCCTTCAATGGACATGCGAATTCAAGGCCAAAAACATCCTGTGGTAACTAAAAGGGCAGTCTTAATTTGTTTTCCTTTTACATGTTATTTCCCTGGCAGTCAAGTACCTAACTCATTTTAGAAACTGTAGGAAGATGTTTCTTTATGTGTCTGTATGTATACTTAGCCACTTTCAAAAATAAGCCTCTGGTTACCAGAAACTATTGGCCAATTCGCTCACTAGTGTAAAACAGTCCTCGTATAGTAAATGACTAAACTTCAGATACTTTAATAATTGAATAAATACAACACAGTTTTAAAATACTATTTTGCATCTAATTCTAATTTCCATCTCAATGCAGTGTAGGAAGATTAAAAAAGCAGTATTATTTTCTAAATAAGAAATATATCCAACTTAATTAAATGTAAAAAAAAAATTAAGAAATTTAAATGTGCATTTCATAATAGCAAAAAGAAACAACTAATTTAATGTAAGAGCTCATGTTTTATTGAACAGCAGTGTAGCCTAATGATTCAATGAATCAGTGACAAAGAACTTCTGCTTAGGCAAATACATACAAAGATTAAAAATCTACTATTTAAATCAAGGGTTCCTGCATGCTGGTTTAAATTGTCATTAAAACCGTGATTTAAACAATTTGATTTAAATCAATCCATCCTGTTAAATGGGTGAATAAGAGAAAAATATGCAATGAATAGCCAAGGGACCAGAAAAGCTCTCTTGGAGCTTCCTCCCCACCCCTGCCACTTTTGATAAATTAAT
Organism: Nestor notabilis; assembly: GCF_000696875.1. NCBI lineage: Eukaryota > Metazoa > Chordata > Aves > Psittaciformes > Psittacidae > Nestor > Nestor notabilis. Next base: position 21,082 of record NW_009928393.1, read on the forward strand.
CACAAGTCTTTAGAAGTACATTATCTTAACCTGACACAAATATGTTATGATAAACAGGAGTTCACTCTTCCCTCCACATTTTTCAGTGCATGCGATACACTAAGTATTTGTTTAGGGATTTAAAAAAAAAGGAAGTGGGTTGGACAGGTAACAAACTGGTCTGGAGAACCGCTTCAACTTACCCTCAGAAATGTGGGTCAGTTTACCTTGTGGTGGAATTGAAAACCTCCCTTTATATTTGCTCTGTTACTCTGTCATGACAAATGGCAGTCTTCATTTCTGAGGTTTAGCTGGTGTCCGGGTCATTAAACACTGAAAGGTGAGGTTTCAGGTGTTTTTACAGACAACTCTTAGGGATATTTCTGGAGGCTGCAGGTGCCTCCCGGAGCCAGCTCCCCCAGGCTCACTCCCTAGCCGTCAGAAGGAAGTAGACTTCTATGGACTCACACGTAGCTGGGAAGTTGGAGCATACTGTGCTCCTTCGGTTGGCCGTGGAGTCAAGCACACAAGAGCTCAAGTGATTCCTTCTTTGCAGAAAGAGTAGTCAGCCTAAAGCTGTACAAGATGAGCACATGGCTCCTGCAAAGATCCCCCGTGGTGGGAGTGCCTCCAGCTGCTGAACGTGGGAAGTTGAGGAGCAGCGAGTTGCCCTGGCATGTCCCACCAGCCATGTTGCCGCGCTCACTCAGCTACAGGGCAGGGCTGTGTGGTGGTTGCACCCCTTGCCCTATGCCCTCAGCAGTTGTAAGGGGTCTGGGAAGTCAAAACAAAGCCAGGGAACAGTTGGTGGTGGTGGGTTTGTGAGGGGTGACCAGGGGGAAGAAGAGCCGAAGGGGCTGGGCAAGGACAGGAGTTGAGGGAAGCAGCTGCGAGGTGGGAGAGGCTGCCCAGGGCCAAGATGGAGTGGGTTTGGGCGATGAGAAGCAGACTGGGAATAGGGGAAGGATATTGGGGAACAGAAAGAGAAAGGGAAGGTGTGTGGCCTGGATCATGTTTTCTGAAGTGCTTTCTCTTTATTGCAGTATTCCCTGCATCCTCCCAGTGGTACCTCCTTTTTCTGATAAAAATACATTCAGTTTATTAAGAGATACACATTATGCTAATAGTGTATTTGCCCAAATGCATTTAGTGTGATATACTTGTAGAAGTATTTACAGTCACAGTATATATGGTGACAGTGAATGAAGTTTATTTTTTTAAATTGCCATTCATCAGCAATGTGCACTTTATTGACGTGGTTCTTTGCCTGCATGAGGTTAATGCATCTGTGGTAGAACCTGTGAACATTGTCACAGGAGCTGTGCAAATCACTGTAAAACTTCATGTCGTGCAGCCGTGACACAGTAGTGCTTCTCAGATGTATGATCCCTCATAATTTGAACAACCTGTAGTAATTTGGCTGTAGAATCCTCTCAGAACTGAGATGGGTTAGTGCCGATTGGGTTGGTTGTCCTCCTTCCTTCCAGTGTGGAGGAGTTACCAGGTGCTCAGTTGGAATCATCACAGACACAAAATGCTCTGCAGCAACAGACCTGAGGTGGTAAAATTCGGACTGAAATGACATATGTTGTTAACATGCTGATTCATATCAGAAGACTGGTATTTTGTGTATTCTAGGTAAAATCTCGTCCCTGTTCAGTATATGAGGCCTAAATTGAAAGAAATGTTTACAACACTAAAAAGGCAAATAAACCCCTCTGTGTTTCAAGTATTTAAATAATTACTGGTTTGGATTGGTAAATAACTTTTCTTCCATATTTTGATTTTACGGGATTGCACAATCTTACAAAAATCTGGGAAATGCTTGCATTACTGATGCCTTGCAATACCTGTGCTGTCCCACCTTAGGGAAGTCATAGAAATCAATTAAAAGGCAGTTTTAGCTAGATGTGCATATAAAATTTACAGAAAAGTTTCTCATCAAATCAAAATTAAGGGAACATTTCTGTTTGGAATCTGCTCAGAAAAGATGCAAATTTAAATGCAATAGCTTTGCCAGCTGCAGGAATTTGTAATAACGAGTCAAAATTAAAACAGATAGGGTGGGGGAGAGGGCTTAAAATGAGATGGTGTATTGCACTACGCTGCATCTGATTTCACCTGGTTTCAGCTCAAACACTATTACAGGGATTTTTTAAAAAAATGTTTTTATTAATGTCTGAAAATGACAGGTGTCAAGAGCCTTTTGTGATACACAGACAAAAAACTTGCGGTCAAGAGGTCATATCACTGCAATGTATTAGGCAGTTGCCTTCTCTCTTGTGGAATTTTCCTTGTTTGAAGTGTTTCCAATGAAAGATGCTTGCTGTAGTGCACATCAGTAAAATGATCTATTTGGGAACAGCTTTACATGGTAAAGGAAGCTATGAGAATACTTAGGTATTGTGTATGTCATCTCTCAACAATTGCATATTCTGAACTCTCTGGGATGCTGTAAAGCACACAGAGGATATATATGGCTTACAAGAACGTATGTGTTTTGGGATTGAATTTTACATATATCATTCTTGTCATGAAAACAGTTTTTTGCCTATTTTGGGTGATGGGTTTTGTTGGTTTTTTTAATACTCTTTTAAGAGAGCTCTGATGCCCTGAATATGAAGCCGTGTATTTCACTAAGCTGTCTTTCTGTATTTTCTTTGTGTTTTCTTCACTGGCTGTGAGCACCACAACTCCTAAGAAAACAAATGCAGTATGCAAAATAAGATGTTTGCACACAGACAGAGAAAACAAAAATTGGATGGTTGAAAACTTGCTTTGGTGTGTTTAAAGTAAAGGCAGCTGTTATTCTAAGGCAGCCATGTATGAAGCCGGTTTGAGAGGCTCTCCTTGAACTCTGTGAGCTGCACTTTGTCTTTGGGCACATCAAAGCTTGGGCATATACCTGCCTGGGCAGGTATTTTCAATCAAGTTACGTAATACACTACATCAGTCATTAGGAAGAAAAAAACCACCCAAACAATAGTGGTGAAGACTTTGAACATTTATATAAAAGTTCGGTTTTGAAGATGTGCCTTTTTTTTGCCACACCAATCTCCAGAGCGGTTTGGCGCAGGACCTGGTGAAATAGTTGTGTGATGTGGTGATCCTGCTGGAGACGGTTTATTTTCCATTTTTGTTCAGTTGTTTTGGGTAGGTGTGGAGAAGACAGATTAGTGACAAAATTACTAAGATACGTTATAAACCAGCTTTGAGATGCCCACATCAAAGTAGGGTCTCTAATTAGGGATTTAGGAAAGCTGGATTATAAAAATGAGAGCCACGTGATTGTTCCTGAAGTGACCCGAGGGGAGGAGGAAGTGCTCACTCAGCTCTTCCATGCCTCAGCATCATGCCTGGGAAGGACTGGAGGACTCAAGGAGTGTATGCACGCTTTTAAAAAGTGAAGTGAGATAAGGAGTGGGGTTTTGGGTTTTTTTTGTCTCTGGTGGAAGCAGGTTTATTATGTTCCTGTGTACCAAGATGAAGAGCAGGACTGCTTGCATCGTGTGGTCTTTGATGCAAGAGAGTTCTGCAAGATTTACATTGCAAATGGGTAGGAAATGATATTTTGATTTTTAAAATCATGTTCTTAGTTTCCTTTTGCTTCTGTCTGTGCTTGTGCAGCATGTTTACATGAGCGGGCAATTGAGGATTTAAAAATAATTGGCCTGCTAGTCTTTATTGAATTGAGAGAAGGGAATGGAGGAGACAATGGAATTCCAGGATGGAATACTGTGATGGTTACCAGGGCTGACTACTTGGGCAAAAGATACTATTTTTTGTTTAAAAGTCTTCAAAACCACAGTCCTTTTGGATGAGACTGTTACAACACTTCAGAGGCAGGATCAGCTACTGCATCTACAGGAGGAGCCAGAGGAATGCACAGAAGGTACGGGATGGTAGTTACATGAAATAGGAAGGCAGCAGATATGGAGAGAATGGAGGAAGGTTATTCAGAATAATGAGATGTGGGGAAATCTAAATCCGTAAGAAATTTTACAAGTAGTATTTTTACAGAAATAGTCAGTATTACACTTCCAGTCCACCTTTCACTGATAGCTCTGTTTGCTCTGTTTTCAGGAGTTTGAGCAACAAAGACTAGTAACAAATAAGAAAAGGACAAACGGAAACCAATACCTGGGAATGAACAGTTTAGGAATTCCAGTGTGTTTCTGATTGATTGCTGTATAAAGCCTGTTCCTCACTGTTACCTGATTTGATGGTACTTCCCAGAATGCACAAAAAGTTAGATGTCAAGATCATAGCAGTGAAATAGAGATGTTATGAACTTCTATTCCTAGTTAAACAGTCTATCTGTAACAGTCTGCTGAAAATTGTTATTTTGATGCATTTTTATGTATGGTGCTCTTTAAGGGTAAATCTAGAGGGCTAGCTGTTATAGCTAGGTTGGGATGGGAATGAAAATTAGAGTTTAGCTTCATGGTTTGTGAGGATGAACAATTTGGAGAATAGGCCAATTGTGAAATTCAAGTGTAATATCTTTGCCAGCATTAAATATGTGATCACCATTCTGGCAGCTGCAACAGGAAAAGGAGAGGCCAAACACAGAAGTTACAGTTGCTTTTCTTTTCAGCTTTGACTATTTTTTAAACAGCAGAATATTAGAACCTGTGTGGAACAAGATGTGGGGGTAGGGGTGGGAAAAGTAATCCATAAGGGCTGACTTTGGGAGCTGCTAAAGGGAAGGCAATGTGGAAGGGAAGACAAAAGAGTGCACAGAGACAAAAAGGGATAAGCAAAAACAGGAGGAAAGAGAACTTGCAGAAGATAGAGTTTATCTTGAAAATGACAGCATTTTCCCAATCTGGGAGTGACTAACTGTGGCAGTATGATACTGAACAACTAATGAACATCAACTGCAAATGTAGTAAAAACATAAATACGGTATTCTAGTTTCAGTCATTCTGACAGCGTCCCTCTGACACATTTACTATGATACTAGATTGATAGAATTGCCTTGTGCTAGTTTTGTACTCCAGTCTTCAGACTATCTTTGGTCTGTCAGCCTAACAATCTGCACACAGTTTCTGATGTCAGTAACATTAAATAGTTAATGCCAAAGTTCTTGTATTTCACCATATCCTGGAAATGCATTTCATTATTTATTTGTAAATAATGACGATTGGCCTGGAAGCTTGGGTTCATAGCCTTGATTCACTTGGTAGCCGTGTATCTTCCATGCATTAATAAAGTTTTACTGAGTTACAATGGAGTAATCATAGGAAGACCGTAACATATGTAATGGTAGTGCTTAGGCATGTAGCTAAAGTACGTAAGTAGTACTTGAGACTTACTTTCTCAAATTTTGGATGTAAAGCTTCTTGACAGTGTTGGATGGGATAGAACAGAAAGCTGGATCTTACCTAAGGTAGACAAATAAAAACCTGAAGAAGTGCATTAAGTAAAATTTCAAAATACTGAAAGCTCTCAAACCCCAAGGTTCTCTGGAAGATGAAGTGTTTAGTGCTTCTGAGGATGACATCCTAGGTCAGTAACGTAAGATGGAAGAATGTGCAGCTTTCATAAACACTTGTTGAGGCATTAGTGAGATCTGAGTAGGTTTTGGTTCCTGTCCCAACTGTGCTGTAACCATTTCCAGCAATTTTTATATCAATTTTCTTGATAGGTTCCTCCATTTTACTGGCAGTAGGAGACTGCTACTGTTTGCAAACCTATTTATTCTGAATATTAATTTATATACTGTAGAAGTTGAACATGTGCATTGGTTGAATCAAGATTTTAATATCATGACACTTGATATTCTGGAGTGTTAATTTTTTTACTAGTAAATTTCTGAAGGGTTACAGAACAGTGATGAATTAATTTCCCTTAAGTGCCTTCTATGAGAAGGAGCAGCCAGGTACGTCCAGTCTAATGTAAGGACCATTAAGGACCAGAAAAATGGAAGAAAACATAATAATATAACTTAACCAAAAAACCTACCAACAAAAAAACAAAACAAAACAAAACAAAACACAAACACCCCCCACCCCCCCTAAAAAAATACTGTGTTATGTTTCTTCTTTTTTTTTTTTTTTTTTTTTTTTTCAATTTAAGTAATCGTAGAATAAGAGATTGGCTAATGAGTGTTCTATTCTTATTGTACTCTAAGCTAGTAATTTGTTCAGGGATAAATATTCCCAAATTTTCAGAAGCAGACTACTCAGTTTGCCAGCACTGATCATTGTTTTACCGATGGTTTGAATTCAGTCAGGGACTCAGGCAACCAGTGACAAAGTTCAAATGAAGCTTCTTGCCCAAATTTAGAAAGAAATACTCCTGTCTGAGAACAGCACCCAGTTTATTTTTAGATTAAAGTTTTCTTAAAATCCTTAAAAGGTTGTTTTTGGTTTTGTTTTTGTTCTTGTTTTTGTTTTTTACTGTTATGTCTAAAAGAAAACAAGTAAGATTGGCATATTTTACAGTCTTCTTTAGTGCCATTCTCTCTCAGTACTGGAACATTTTGTGTTACAGATTTCTTTTCAAAGTAAAATGAATGTTTCTGCTTATTAACAGAACTGGAGGATTTTTTAACAGTTGTGTATTATGCCCTAAAATAAATTCAGTTCAGTACAGTCTAGTTGCTACAGCCAATACATACATTCCCTTAGGCATTGCAAAACAAATATTTAGCATTGCATTGTGATTCAAAGCAACAATGCAGGAGCAGAGAATGAGTCAAACAGAAAATGTCATTTACAACAAGTCAGCAGCATAATATTTTTATAGTGCTCTGTTCACCTGCATGGTCCCACACCTTCATGATTGTGGATCAGATAAACTGGTATCTGCTCAACCTTCTCCTCCTGGCATCTAGTTCTGTGTTACCAGAGGGTTCATTTTCTTGGGGAGTTCTGTGGCTGTTTCAGTAGGAAAGATTTATGCTTCATTCTTGCAGCTTGGGTGATGTGAATCAGTGGTATTCAGGGATGAATACAGACCATTGATTTTAGAGGGCTTTGTATCTGCTCAGCACTTTCCAACAGTCTCTTTTTTGGGTGTCTTAGGTTTAGGCACCTAAGTTTGCAAATGGTGTCCTAGACGCATTTACAGAAAGATGAAAGGGCTTGATAGTATTGGTTTTTAAAGCAAGACAATGATGATTCATTGCTGAGCTGTTATGTCCGGGCAAAACAGGCAAAGTGATTCTCATCACTTAAGCATAACTTCAGTACAGGATCCCAGGAAACTATAACCTGTACTCTTACCAAAGGACTGACTACGTTTTGTCAAAATTTCACTAAGGCAAACTGAACCCTGTCTTCAGAGTAGCACTGTTGTGTTGTTTTTTTTCCTCTAGTAAAAGAAACATAATCCATACTTGGTAATCAGTTTCAGGTTCCCCTTCCTATAGCTGGCCATAATTCCTATATAAAAGGAGAATAACCTTTTTGGGTGTAATGTTCATTTGAAAGCCATAGAGGAACTCCCATGGCGAATACTTTTTTACCATGATGTCCTGTAGCTTGTTGATAGGCAGGACTGGGAACAAGTTTGCTTTGCTTTTATTTATAAAGAAGTTACTACGTCATGCATGATAGTTCATTCCATTAAATTACATAACCCTTTCATATAAGACTTGTTTCACAAAAACAATTTAGCACGGAGCTGGGATTAGATTTCAGAAGTCAATTTAGTTTGTATGTCAGTCTGCCTCTGGTTGATAGCGAAGCTCAACCAGTGTGTCATCCTGAGACACACAGACATGGCTTTTCTTTGTCCAGGCGTGATCCCTGACCTGTGCTTACTGTGCTTATCTGAATTTGATTAACGCACCTATGGCTCAAATCTTTAAAACGTCAGTGCTAGGTATTCCATGAGTGTATCACAGTGGCCTAAATTAAGTAAGTTCTTCAAAGAAAAAAGTCATGCCAAGGAACTTCATCAAATGTGTATTTGTAGGAAAAAATGTGTGTGTATTTATCCCAGTCTGTAGTAGTTGCAGTGAATGATATTTCTACTGAATGCGACCAAAGCATCACTATAAATTTCTGAATGAATGTCTGTCTTTGAATGTCTTTGAAAAGCAGACTCTTCTGAGTCCTGTAATTAAAATCCTGTCATGTTTCTCAGTCACAGTCTCCCAGAGAAATAATGAAGGTAAGTTAAGCTTGACTTCATAGTTTTCCCTCCAAATATTTCTCAATTTTTAGAAGTCTGTATGCTGAGTCTTAATATTTTTGTGACTTGCACAGAAGTACGGGGTTTGCTTGATTCGATGTTGGTTAGTACCAGTTCCCAAGCAGTAACTATAATTGTTAAGCTACATCTTGGCAGTACGTAAGAAGGTAGTAATAGCAAATGCCGGTGATGCAGACCTCAGTGCAGTCTTTTCAAAGTAGATTCAAACAGGCAGAATAAAAATCCTAAGTGAAAAGCACTCTTATCCACAATCTGTTGCAAATGTCCTGTGACAAAGACAGAGCTCAAGCACGTTCCATTAGTACCCTAAATATATTTGTAAAATAAAACCAATTTTATTGTTGGTGAGGGTAGCCTTATAGCACTTGACTTCCTTTCTGAATGACATAACTTGTTATATTTTTCTATTTAACTAAACATATTTTACTTTCTAAGTGCTTTGATATGTATTCAAAGAAATATTCTGTAGTTCTTTGTTTATGAAGTTGAAAAATGGAATGATGTATCTGCTTAAAATAGCTGTTTTAAATTTATCCCTCTTGTGAGATAGTCACAAGCAGAGTAACTTCTTCAGATTTGTGGTTTCTACCACCTGTTTGTTAAAAGTCTGCGTATGTCAGTTTTAAGTTTGTTAGCCTAAGTGAGAGTAAGTCTTCAGGAATTTCGGTATTTTTTGCTTCATTTATGATAAGTAGTTGTCATTGGCCAGATAAATCACATGATATTGCTAATAGCCTTGAATATAGAGAAGAAAATGTACAAAGTGGCACTTATTAATTAAAGATCATGAACCGGATGATTATAAGAAGGTTCTACTCAGCTGCTTAAGTAAGACAAATGCAGCATATTAATACTAAGCAAGCTATTGTCCCATTATATTGTAAGTCTGATGTACACACAGAAGCAAGGAGTTTCATATTAAGACTACTTTATTTCTGCCTCATTATGGCTGTATAATGTAGCTAAAGAAATCATAAGACTTTATGATTGTGAGATAGATATTATTTAATCTCAGTTTACAGTTGATGCACCCAGGTTCAAACCAAGTTTACAGGAAGAAGGGATTGAGGCTGCTGTAGGTGTAATTTTTAGTAAACTGTGCTACACTAATGCTATAGGTGTAACTCTAAAAACCGTGGGAGGTGGAGGAGAACTCTTTTCAGTCTAACTAATTTTAATATGTACTTCAAAATAGATGAAGTTATTTTGTGAAATGTTGTTGAAATGTCATGTTGTGTGTATATGATTTTGTCATCTCCATTTACTTGTGGGGATCTTTGATCTGGTTATTACATTGTCATTACTGATACAAGGAGAACCTTCCAACTGAATAGTTATTAAATATTGAAATGTTCTGAAGATATGTGAAATTAAATATTTAATTTTGCATAATATCTTCACAGAAATGTTTCAGCTGTTTTATATTTTGAGAAGATACTAAAATGTAAGATCTCAATATTGTATGAACTAATAGCTTGACAAATTTCATAAATGCCATTTAAGGCATATACTTTGCTGTATGAATATAGAACCAAAGGAGAACTGGAAGTGATTTCCTGGGTTGTGGAATTCGGTCATCTCCTTTTAAAAGGAAATCTCAGAAAATTATCAAAGTCCACAAAAGTTTATGTTGCAGCCCCAGGTGCATGCCTGTGCTCAGAGTTTGGATTCTCACAGCTATCAAAACTTGCAAACAGAGTGGGTAAGCAAAGGGGGAGAGACGTCGCACATAAACAAAGTATTAGGAGATTAATTAAGAAGCTCTTATAACCAGGGTAAATCATCTCAGGAAGAAAACAAAGAAAAAAACAACACAAAAGAACAGAAAAAAAGAAATGTAACCCCAAACAAAAATCCCAAACAATCATAATAGGATTGTACACAAAATCCTCACTTCATTACCTTCAGTTAGATTTTTGCTCTAGGCTTCAGTGAAGTCCAAATTCCACCCTGTGTTCTCACTACTAACAGATGAGCCTCAGTAACAACCAGTATTAAACTAGGCTAAGATAGGGCTCTTGTTTTCTATAAATCAAAGATGTTCACATAAACAATTACCAATTTGTGGCAGACTGCCAAGTGTATATTTCTTACTGTAACCACCAGTGATCATCATGGGATTTGTCATGCTTTTCCCTCTTGGAATCCACGTTTCAGAATAATTGTGCTAACAGTTTATTCACAGCTTGTTAAATCATACTTGATTCAGGGAAATATTTGGGTGAAACAGGGTGTCTCCAACATACTTTATGAACACAGCAGACAACCAGTCTTCATTGCTGTGGTAACAGATTTGTTCAGCTGGATTTAAAAAGATGGCTTGGGTTAAAGACTTTCATCATAGAAAGTGATGAGGCCTCATTAAAACCATTGGAAATGGTACACTGACTCAATGAAAAGATTGAGAAAATAATATATTTTTAGCTTCCTTTCCCTTAATACCTTTAGGATCTTTTTCTTCTCCCCTTCAGCATTGTGGAACCATTGATTTTGGTGAGCTGTGGTAATAGTATCGCAAATGAGTGGCAGCCACTTGAATTGTTTCCTACGTGGTATTAATGAGCATTATGATACAAATAATCATGATATGATTATTTGTATACAAATAATATGATACAAAGTATCCTGACTGATACCTTAGTCAGGATTTTACATTGGATCCATAATATTTCATAAATAACCGTCATCTGTCCATCAGGGAGAAATGTAACGTATGCATGAGATTGCTCCTACCGATACAGTGATTCACCAAATGCTTCCCTGATGAACAGCTGTTGCTTAATAGGTAAGTGGACCTTTTGGGTTCAGTATCCTTTTGGGTTCCGTTCATGTCCCTTCTAGCCACAGGACAGAGTGAATCCCCAAATCTCAGCTCGTGCTTCTTTACTCATAACCCATTTTAAGTAGCTGTATGCAGGCTTTGATCTTCTGTAGCTCTCTTGTTGGAAAACTCTTGTTAGAAGTACTAAACTTGTGATCATACACAATCATGTCTTAGTCTAATCCCAAACATAAGCTAAAACATAAGAAGAAAAGTAACAATCAGCTCTTTATTTCTCATACTAAGAGATACAGCAATATTCAAACAGGCTTATGTTTTAAAAAGTGAGTAATCATTCTTACATCCATGCCAGCAACACCATGTTTGACCAACAGGTTCCACTTTCTTTTGGCCTGTCACTGGCAAATAGTTTTATATGCAATGTCCCCATTGAATTATAGTTGAAAATTGGTGGGGTTTGTTTTTTTTTCATAGAGAGTATTGTTAAAAATTTTGTCAAGATGTCTAATGTTTTAGTAACTGAAGCTGAACTATTTTTAAAAGGAGCCTGAGAGCCTGGCTTGGTGTAATTAGTCATTGATGTTTAAATATTTTATTGTTATGCCATTAATCTTGACCCCTAAATATTCTTTACTGTTATTCTCCAAAGGAGCCACAGCACTTTGCAGGGTCAAGCAATAATAAATAGTGATGGTAGCTAATAGTCCAGTGCAAAAGTGGCATGACAGAAGTGGAAATTCAGAGCCTTCTCTTGGGTCATCTTGAACCCAGAACACTCACTGAAGTAAAAAATCAGGGGCAAATGTAGGTCAGGATGTTTAGGTCACCATAAAACAAGCAGGGTATATATTCATCTCCTCTTGAATCAACAGTATTCTTTATTCTGGGGGGATTTTTGCTTCATAGGTATAGACAGCAGTATCATTTCAGACCAGCTATCCAAATTAGAGCAGTCCAGGGCATGACTGTTCATTGATTTCCTATTTGATTATGAGTGAACAAAAAATACAGAACTCTTTTTAAGAAATACACTCTTGAAACCCTGTTGAAGAGGATCCAGCAACGGAAAGCAGTAGGAATACAGTGGTGGTCCCTTGATCCGCCTCATTAGTTCAATGGGATTTCAAAAGTGCACGTTTTAAAATACTGTTCCCATACATTTTCTGAATTCTAATCAAAAGGTAAATCGATCAGCAGTAATGTCTTGGATGTAAAGCCTGCAGTTTAAATAGCTAGCCAGAAATTGCCATACTTTTCTTGATACATCTTTAAAACAATTGCTGTGTGATGGAGTAGCAATCATTGCAAGGATAAGGGGACTTACAAATATATTTCTTTCAGAGTCATAACAATAAAACATAGCTCCATTTGTACTTTTTGGAAATAAAACTTGGTTTAATGTAAAAACAACTCAGAGTGGCTTCATCTTTGGGTATTATTTTTGCTTAAGAAATCAAGTTGCAAATTGCACTTGGCAAAGTATTAAGGCTGTCATTATTAACCAGTACCCATCACAGAAAATAGTCTTTTGTGCCTACAAGAATATATTTTGGATAACAGAAAGTCCCATTAAGATACAAAAATTAGTGAAAAACATCTTACGTTGTTAAGAAAAAAAAAAGCTGATTATTGTGAAAATTATACACAGTTGTTCAGTAGCATTGTAAAAGGTATAACTAGAAGCATCAGAGAAGTTAAGCTATAAAGTACCGATTTTAAATAGATACCTTTTATTTAATGAAAAATGGGTGGTCTATTTTAAACTTTTTTCTAATTAAATCTGGTCAAATACCAGAATAAAAGTACATGCGAAAGCAAATTTTCTGGTCTAATTTAATCAAATAGACTTTTTAGACAACATAAAGAATAGAAATATTAGCATGAGATGCCATTAAGAATGGTACATCATTTCATCTGATACTGAATAATTTTATTTAAGAAAACTTGGACTTTCCACTTACAGGTCTTTCTACGAGGAACTTTATTTGACTTTGAAATATGCTTTACAGTAGAGTTAGCTCTTCTGCTGATATTAGGGGATTTAAACATGAATAAATATCAGCAAACACAAGTTAACAGTGAATTTTGAACCGAAATCCAGTGAGCATTGTGGTCACCATTACAGCACGAGAGGGTTCTGATTGCAATTTTTTAGACAGAAAATATAATATTACAGCCATCCTGTAATTTCCTTTTGGAGTTATCATTCAGTTCACATTTGAAAATTAACTTTTCTGGTTTAAATCTCAGTAAGGTAAGACTGTTTAAAAACCAACCAACCAACCAACCAACCAGTCATACAAAAACCAACAAAAAACCCAACCCAACAGAACACAGAAACTGGTTTGTTAGGTACCTGATTCTGCTTGAGATAGAAGATGAAGCTTTGCCTGCTTTTTGTTAACTTCTGTCTTGAGATACATGCCCTTGTAATGCTTCAAACTATGATTTTGCAATAGAATTAATAGGTTAGAATATATTTTAGCAAGCATCGATGAAAAGATTGATAATCCTGCTCTTTGTGATATATCTAAGAGTATCTAAGTGTCTAAGAATTTAGATCTAAGAATTTAGATATGGTCTCAAAGAGAACTTTTTTTTTTTTTTTTAAGTGAATATGTTTAAAACTACATTTGTTGCTTTAAATTAGCTACTGAAAATTAATGTATAATTTAATAAAACTAATTCTATATGTAGTAGGATGAATACTACCCAATTCCATCTAAGTTCTTAGGAAGAGAAATGAGAGATCAGTGTCTTTCTTAAATGTATATGGACAGATTTACATGTTCAGGACCATATGCTTTTAAAAACCATAATTAAGTAAAATGAAAGCAGGAAAAAATACTCTGTGATATGACGACTTGAAGGTTTAGGTACAACTGAGAAGGATGTTGTCATCCTTCTCAGGTGTAGGTACCAGCAGTACTTAAAAAAAGGTTGCTTGGATGCGATGTCTTATTGTAATGATTTGTAATGATTACTGGGCCTTAAAAACTTATTTAAGTTTTTGGTCCCCATTGTGCAGGGTGTTGTAGCAGTACAATGAAAAGACAGTTTGTTTCATAAAGAGCCAAGAATGCTGTCTGTGTCTTTGAAGAGGTTTCAAAAATAATAGAAAAAAAAAGCCCAACAGCAAATAGCCTGCAGTATAACTGAATTGTATTCAGTGGCTGTGGTGTCATCTACACTACAGTAGTGTTCTTTACACCACAGATGATTTTTCTGGGGTAAGTCAAAACAATGCTGTAAATCTCTGAAATCTTGTTCTTAGTCAAGATGACCATACAGGACTGCCTCTATCTGGATATGTTTTTATAACTGCTGCTATGCTAAAAGGCATTTTGTTATTAGAACCTTTTGTGATGATTTCAGCTTGTTCTTCCTAGGAAGAGCTCACTTCACCATTAGCTTGCTGTGAGTGTGAAGAAGAAAACTACATAATGACAGTTACTTGTTTAATTAGGACAACTTTTTGGCAATATTATGGGTGACCTAGATCATGTTTCCTCCCTGTCAGATCCAATCAGCTCTTTGCCCCATTCTCGTCCTTTCATGTAGCAATTGAGGTACTACAGAAAAGGCCGTGATTACTGTGCCATCAGAGACATTAGGAGCCCTATCAGCTTCGTTGACCTCTAGAAAATGTATTTCTCTTCATCTGTTCAGCA
>NW_009928393.1:35710-47895 GCF_000696875.1 Nestor notabilis
AGGTAGATGGGTATGTTTTAATTTGAAATTGATCACTGACTTTGTTTTATGATCAGAAATAGTTTAAAATAGTATTAGTTTTTAACAGTGAGGTAACAGTGAAGAGTCCTCCAGTGTCAAGAGATTTAGAAGTTGTGGCCTGTTGTCCCTCCTGATTGTTCCTGCCACTTGTCCCTGTTGGTTATAATGCAGATATGTATAATTCTAAATTTTAATTTCATAGTATATTCTTATAGTATTCTGAAAGTATTACAATCATCATCTCTGCAAATATAAGGAAACACACTATGTATCTGATAAATACCATACCTTTTTTGTAGACAAACAAAACACCCGGACACTCATGGTTTGTGTATGCTTTATTGTAGAATTGCACAGCCTTGAAGTTTGGAGAGATTTTTCTTTTTCCCCCCCGAAAATAGAAACAGTTAAAAGAAATTCCCAGTTCTCTAACAGTTGCCTATTAGTAGTTTCTAAATCTCACCCCTACGGTCCCAGTTAGGCAGTGATTGAGTAGCTCCTATTTCTACCCCTTTCTATTTGAAGTTTGCAGTATAAGCAATCCTTAAGGTAGCATTTGCATTTGCCAACTGCTCCAGCACCCTGATGACTTCATTAATTTCTGTCTGAGGCTGAGGAAAGACAATGGGTTTCGGTTTACCTTTAAAAGAGACCTAATGTTTTTTATTAGCTCTACATTGAGTTCAGGCATGTCATCATTTGAAAGGCACATACTATGTTAAGAGGTAGTTTGTTTAATATGCATAAAACCAGGATGGCTGATTGCTAGTGGAAGATGCAGATTACTATGTTAAAAAAAGGTATACCTTCAAAAAAACCCAAACCACACAACTATAGTTCATGCTTCATTACATGCATAGTGTTAACCCTCAGCTTTGTTCCTGTTTTTCTTTCCTAACTTTGAAGAATTCAAACTATTTCTTCTCTCTGAAACACCTGGTTCTTCAAGGAGAATTCTGATCATTTCTGTATCTTTTTCAAAGTTTTCTTGTTACTGGGGATACAGGAATTTCAGGTGATTTTTCAAATAGCATTCCATAAGGCTAGTCAAGGTAGCAAGGTGCATGGCTTGCAGCTCAAGGGAGGAAATTGCTTCATTAGGGCACCTGTCCTTCTTGCATGTACCACTAAAGGAAGGGAACATTTTGAGAGTTTGTGTGGCTTTGTTCCTATCTCATCCCTGTCTCAGCTATGTATTGACAAGCCCTGGTTGCACAAGTTACCAGGAAAATCCTTTTTCCAGGGAATAGCCCTGTGCCAGCCACCAAGGAAAGGGTTACCATCTTCCTTTACAAGTCACTTCAAGACAAGGCAATAGCATTCTGCTTCTGCATAGGGTCTACAGGATATAACATGAAAAGCCAGCCAGGAACAAATGAATTTCAGAGAAATTTTCAAGCCCTACTAACTGCTAAAATGGTATTTCAGATATTATTCATATTTGTTCAGATGCCATTAGGTTCTGTGTGAAAAATCACTTCTCTAACACAGCTGCCCATTTTAGTTGGTTAAATGATGACTGGCAGGTCTTAGAAACTGGGTTTAGAGAATCAGGGAACAAATTGCATACCTTGCTCACTGGGTGTTCAGCCTGTGAATTATGTAAGGTAGGTGCTCTTTTTAAAATCAATAGTAAACAGTATATAAAACTCGATTAAATAATAGCATATGTGCATTAATACTGGTTGCTGTAGCTGAAAGTCTTCTTACTGGAGTTCACAACAAAAATGTTTATTTGAATCCTGAATAGTATTTGATTCTTTTCTTATTTCTAATTAATAAAATTAATTATTATTGCAATGCTATGTTTTTATTTCAAAGTGGATAACTGTTCCTATTTTGACAGAATTACTTATGCCTACATAGCAGTACTTGCTGTTTCTCCTTTGGTGCTTCTTATTTAAGCTAAGGAGGTTTAGCTCCTCAATCTTTCAGTCAGGGAGTGAAGGCAATATTATATGACTTAAATGACCAGTCACAAAACACAAATGTCTAATAAATTATCTGAGAAACCAATTCAGTAAATGCTGTGTAGGCTGGAATTTGTTTTCTTAAACTATCTGGGAAATCTTTGCTAATGGCTTATGTATTAGTGGACTAGACAAGCTGGTTTTGGACATCAGATAGTGTTAAAACATAAATAACTGAACCAGTGTTAACGGTGATTATCAGACAACCAGAAATTCTTAGTGAATGTTATAATTCATTGACCTCTTGATTTTTATATTTAGTTGAAAATACAAATACCCATATAATAGTAATGTGCATGCAAAGCCAGCAGCCCTACCAGTTTATAACTAATGTTTTGTGAAAACAAAACCACTTCGTTCTGTCAGTACGTGAAGCAGTAATGTATGTTCACTCACATAACCTGTATTTTATTCATGAAACAGGGAAAAGCCAAACCACTTCTAGCCCAGCAGCAGCCTGGGTTTCATGCCCAAGGGGCCTGCTTTCTTCCAGTGGCCCTTCTGCTTCTGCTTCCCCCTCCTCAAGCTGGTTATCAGAATATTTTGGGGCGGGTGCTTTTAACGGGGTGCAGGTTATCAGATGTGTTGGTTATCCATGTGAACAGAAAGCAATGTGGTAGCTATGCCTTAGATTTCACCTGCTGTTAAAACCATTAGATAGGTTGTTACATACTGTACATTTTGCTGAGGACTTGGTGTGGTGAGAGGAGCTGCTGCTGATAATCAACACACACGATTATGTTGGCAGTTTAGCCATGTATTTTCTGACTTAAAATTTCCCCTCTCCCCCTGGTGTTTGTTTTTTTTTCACAGTAGTCTCTTGATTTGTTTTATAACCGTTTAGGTTTACCTTCTCTCATACACTCAGGTCCTTCTTCGTAATTCTTCCTTCTTTGTAGCACTAGAGACACTCGTCTTTCCGTGATAATGATCAGGGCCAGTTTTTACTTCAGGAGCTCTTTCCAGACTTTGTGCTGTCCAGTTCTTTTTACATGTCTTCGTATGTGTTTTTTAGCTTCTTCCAAAGGAGAAGTTTCTTAGATAACTCTGTATTTCTTTGACCATTCTCCCCAATTGTTCTTTTCCCTGTACATTCATTGTGGTGGCAAAACCCTTGCATCCTAAGCCTCCCGCCTTTGGAGGGCAGTTTATGATCTAGTTTTGTATTTCTCCTTCCTTTGGTAACTTACACCTTGTGAAATGTTAAATTTGAACCTTAAACATTATATTCATCAGTTTTCCTTCATACATCTTCTTCCCATAGCCGTGTCCTTAGTCTCTTACTTAGTTTCTAGCTATTCAGTTCAGTTCGAAGGATAATTACGTGTTCTTCCAGCTGGACATTATTTGGAGGACCCATCCCCATATTCCTAAACTCTTTCAAAACTTATCCTAGCACACTGCTGCTGCTCTTCTTTTTTTGCAGATTTTGCCCTACAGACTGAAAGTGGTTTTTACTACATCAGTTTCATGGTAGCTTCTGGTACAATTTGCTAGTATTTTTGAAGCTCCACTTTCATCATTTTGGGCCTAAAATCATGTGTACTTTAGTAGTATTACACCAGTATAACCACTGATAAATCTGGGACAGGCACCAAGTATTTTTGAAATCCCTGTTCTGTGTGGCTGTTTGTTTCAGCTTTGATCTTTTCTTTAAATCTATTTTGCCATAGAAAAACTTTGTTTAGAACACAAATGAAGGGAAAAAATACAGTTGCTGTTTTACAGTTTCTTACACATCTTAAAATCAGCATGGAAGACATTTTGTACTTTGGGAAGAAGGGCCTTTTCTTCTTTTTTCTCTTTCTTTTTTAATGTGAATACTAGCCTGATCATATTTAGACTGCAGTTGTAGATATGGTTCCCACTTGGCAATGAAAAGTATAAGATTTGCTCATTTGTTTGTAACTGCATGTACGTACGGTATGCACACTGTTTGCTAACACCTTTCCTGACAGCAGCAATAAGCTGCCTGGGCTGGTGAGAGAGTTCACCTAGCAGAGGGTGAAAAGATGAAAGGTCATTTAAAGAAATGCTAACTGAGAAGCTGTAACATAAACAGAATGGCTCTCAAAGAAATACTGGTTCCCGCCTACCTCTACACAACTTTAGGCTTTTAGGCTGTAATCCATGTTTTATGCAAATAATCACTCAGTTTACTCTGAACATGAACAGCTAAGAGGAACTTGAATCCTGGTCTCCCCAAGATCCATTCTGCCCACTAGTAAGGTCACCTCTAGGTCACCTTTTATCTTTGTTAAATGAAATGTTTAGAAGGTCTGATAAAAACTGTGGGATTTTCATTACTGAATATTCCGCTGTGGGACATCCAGTGTAATGTATCTCTCCATTTGACTGGTGTTGGACTGCGTTTAAAAAGTATTGAACACCAACTGCTGTGATCCCAGAAAGTAGATAAGCATCAATTCTAGGATGATGTCATTTTTAGATTCTGAATGAGGAAAACACCATTTTAATCTTCAGTGTGATTTCAAGCATTCATGGGGTAAAAATAGTGGTAAAGTAGTCACACCCGAAAAGTTTAAACCAAATCAGTAGTTGCTACCATTTCTAAAAAGTAAACTGTTTATCACAGACATGTGCAAGAATAACAAGGGAAATAAATCTCTTTGAAGTCAACGATCTTAAAATTCATTTCACCTTTTTTTCCCTTGGTCCAGAAGGAGAATCCTTTATCCCTGATGGGTATTTCTCTGAAAGATCAGGTAGGAGGACTGGAACCTTTACTGGAGCTGGTGAAGACCTCTGAATATCAGCATTATTGTCCTGAATCTGATTTCTCCTTTTCTATCATGCCTGTATTATTCCTTCTGTCTCCTTCTAATCATTACTCTTAGACTGCACAGCTATCCGATACAGTAATCCGTTTTCTGTTCCTGTTGTTGCAGTGTTTTCCTGGTTTCCAAAAGACCATGAAGGCTCCAAGAAACCCTCATCTCTCATCTCTACTTCTGTGTCTTCTCTGATGCTGTCTCTTCTTGTGCAACTTAGGCTTTTCATTCTCATGCATACTGGACTCCTTGTCCATATTCAGACCCTAAGAACTGGGGGTGGAAGGAAGATTTTGGACTTCCTACGGGTTATTTCCAAATCTTCTTCCTTTTTCCTAGCATCTCATCTTCTGGATAGTTTTACTAAAATCACAACTTTAATTTCTGCTCTGCCAGTAATTTCCACTCTGATTACTCCATTTTTGTTCAGCTGCCTTCATGCTTTCTCCCATGCTGCCATTAGGCTTGAGAGGAGTTCCCCATAAAAACCTGTAAATCCACTATGTGTGTTGCTGTCCCTGAAGTTCCCGTCCATGCGGTCTCTGCAGCGAGCCCAGCAGTGGCTAGTCCACAAGTGGACTGAAACTCTTAATTTGTAGTAACTGGGAACACTTGGTTTGTCCTTGCCTTCTGCTCTTTCCTACTGTGTGTTTGCCTGATCTTTTTATGCCATACATGTGTGGTGTCAACTATAATGGGGCCCTCATTTAGGCATCTACACATTACTGTAATTAATAACTCCATCCTTTGTTATTTTTGACAACTGCTAGGAGGCTGAAGGGCAATTGTACTACTAACCATCTGTATAAATGCAAACGTTCACAAGACTGAATATTGTCCGTTGAAATCAGGTTCTGCAGGCTGGTGTGTTGTCACACAGCTAGTGAACTGATCCACGGTATTCAGGAATTCATATTTCTGTAGCAGAAGTAGCCTCTGTTTCAGAGACAACAAAAATGGTGGGTTTATAATGGCAAGAAGTACCAGTAACCTCCAAAAGCATGTCTGTTCTCATCAATTAAAGAACAGTGAAACAGGAAAGCAAACTCAGTGTTAAGGGCAGTGAAGTGGGAGAGCTCTCGTGGTACTGGCCAAGAAAGAGGGGAGGGCATGTCCAAGTCCTCTTCCTTGTCCAAGAGGAAGAGTAATGGACCTTTGACTCTTATTAATGGACTCCCCTGTTCTCTGGCTATACATCTGTATTTATGGGCTTTCTGTGTTCCTTCTGAGAAGCCATCTATGAGTTTTCTTACCAAAACAATATAGAACAGGAATTTCTTCCTGCCTTCTAATTAATCATTTTTCAGTTAGATTAACAAGTTTAGATTAGATTGGATTAATCCAGTGAATTGGTACAGGGTAGCATTCACATACTGAACCAAACTGATGTCTTATCTGGTAAACTACATACCAAAAAACCTTATCTAATTTGTTTGAATGACACAGGTAGACACGCAAAGCTGTTGTAATTAGAGACATTTTTAATGTCAGCTAACTAATACAAAATACGTTGTTGGATTTAAATGTAAGAGAGGGATTGAGGGATTCTCATTTCATATAGAGAAATTTTAACAAATGTGAGTAGTGAATTTGCGTTACTTCATTTGTGCCTTAACACGTATTTCCTGTTTGTTACAGCACTTAAACTGTATCTAATCTTCCCTTGATTTATGAACTTCATTATCCATCAACTTTTTTGGAGCTCTTTTCTTCAAATAGCTCAGTAAAAGTTGCCCATTTTTCTAATTTTTCATAGTAACATGATTCCAATGGATTGATTGAGTACATTAATAACGGCTTCATTCTTCTTCTTCAGAGACGTATTTAGATCTAGACAATGGCTGGGATGGTGTACAAAGATCACTGACTGTCATGCTGACAGTGTTACTTCATTGTCTCATTGTAATTTCCTCGCTGTCTGTTCTGCATGTATGCATGTATTTCACTTGTCTTGTCCTTGCCTAGTAACCTCTGAGGGGCAAAGATTGCCAATTTGTTCAGTATTTGCACAGTAACAGCACAAAAGATTTCTAGTCTATGACTCAGGCATTCTGACAATATAAATAACAACAGGATTGTTTGGAGTCTTAGTTGCAAAATTAAATTTATATGTTATGTGAATAACACACTGGAAGTGATAGGGCCTGATCAAATCATGCAAGAACTGAAATCAGAATTCAGAATCTTAGAATGTAGCTAATTCTGTGCAAGACAAAAAGAATAAAAAATGAAGCCACCTTTCCACCATGGTAAGGAAGACTGTTCTCATATTTAGCATGTGGCGTTAAAGGCTTATGGAGCTGTGGTTGCTTCTCCAACAAAATGTAGGAGGAAGTTTCTGCAGAAAAGAAAACATAAATAATGACTTTAAAATGCCTTACTTATATACTTAGATTTGATTTTATTATAGTTAAATTTGAAAGTAAAAAAAGCTTCAATTTCATCAAGTAACTAAAATAAGAGTGTATAAAAATAAAGCAACTTTGTTTCCTTTTCCAAAGGAAAGACTTATTTCAGAATAGAGTAAATAAATCAGTCATAGTGAAAAATAAACCACATTCCGTCAAGAGATGAGGGTTATTATATAGATGATGCAATGATCTTTGCATTTCCTTGTTTGGTAAGAGTCATTTAATTGTGCCTTCCTTGCCTTGAATTAGTTAAAGGGACCATTTCTTTGCCACATTTATCAATCCTTTTATCCTTTCACTTCCATAAATGCGTACGGCAACTCACTACAAGAGGCAACTGAGTGAGCTGTACAGTGATAAATTTTTCTTGTTAGGAGAAATTACGTTCACTAACTTGAGCTACTTCAGCATGAAATTGAAAAAGAATCATTTTGTCTTAATTTACATTCTTGATTCAATGAGAAAAATGTAGATTAGGCCAAGAAAACTGCATAGGCATTCCTTTAAAGGTAAACTGAACTGGTAACATGAGAAGTTCATCAAATAACACATCTTCTGTACTTACGATAGTAGGTTGTATTAGTTCCTGTGAATCCCTTTAAAATATATACATTTGGGTCTTTCAGATCCATTCACTGTTGCAGTTACATCTTTATCAACAGTGGTGTGCATTTTTCATTTCTCACCTAAGCCGTGCACATTGTTCCTTAATCAAAATCACTGGGATAGTGCTGCGGTTCACTAGCCTTAGGAGCTGCTATTTGCCTTGAATAAATTACGTGAAAACATGTTGATTGATAGATGTTGCATGTCAGAAAAGAAGATAACTGTATCTTCTTCAGCTTACTAAAAGGTCATGCACACAGCGTAATAGGAACAGCCACAGACAACTTTGAGGTAAAGTGTATCATGAAAAGGTGTGCAATCTCATAACCAGTGAAACATGGAGTAGAAGCTATTGTCTTCTCAAATACAAGTGATTTATCCACTTACATTCAAGTTAAAATGAAAAACAATTTACCTTTCTGTGTATTTGAACCATATTTTCAAATGCTTAAAAAAAAAAATAATCTATTCAGATGGTTTAAATTCTGTCTTCCAGTTCTCTGGCAAATAGAGGTTTTTGTTTTGGAACAAATACACTGCACTGCAGGATTTTTAACTGCCTGTTGCAAAGAAAAAAAAATCTTTTAAGATACCACATAATACTGAATTAATATGTTTATACGTACTGAAATATCCATGAGTATATGGTGAGAAAATGGGAATTGTAGATTGCCATGTAGTTTGGGAAAAGAGTTGTTTATCTAGATTCAATGATTACTTTTCTCCCTTGAGGTTGTACAAAACATTCTATTTTCCTTTGATTTTCATGTCATTTGTGTGCTAGTTGGGGCTGGGAATACCCTTTTTTGCTATTGTAGAGAACTGAAGTTTCTGTCCAATATTGAGTGACGAAGTTACTCAGTAATGAAAATCATGAAATTTCATATTTGAGTATTTGTTTATAGTGGAAATGATAAAATTGTCTGTAAAAAATAATTCCTTGTGCTGTCTTTGATATTCACGTTTGTGCAGCACTATGCAAATGTATTGGACTTACATGGAATATTCAGCTTATTAGAATGAAGTTCAAGTATTTGGTAGCTCTGGAGATTTTTTATTTGGTTGCAGATTTTTAATGTGGGGACATGTAACTCTCTTGTAGTTAAAAACTTGACTGTGCTTGCTTTGCAGCCTGGCATTTAAATGCTTCTGAAGGTATTTCCTCTACGTCTTGGTAACAGACATAATTATTTTCATGTATAGGTCTATAGAAATCCGCCTTGTTTTAAACAGCTAACAGAAGAAAAAACAACAGCCAGGCAGTGCTGAGAAAAATGTGGCTTTTAAAATGGGCCAGCGTATTTTAGGTAGAACAAAGCTGGCCAGGTACTTATCTCCCCAGAACGACTTTGTTCTCCAGCAGAGCTGCCAAACTGTCAAAGTGTCCAGCTTCAGCCTGTAACAAAGATTCTGTTGTATTGCAAAGATATTCATAACAATTTTTATAGGAGACTGCGAGTGTATAGGTTCACAGTTGTAGCGATAACATGGCACTCTGCACTGTTTGGCTTGTTTATATTGGCAGGGATCCCTGAAGTGGAGACCGAGAGGGTCCTGCCGAAATCTGGTATTTGAGCTGAAATTTACACACTTGAAGTGATGAACTAAACAGGCTGGTGTTTTCTTTTTCTTACTCAAAAAGTGCAAGGTTACACAATACAGACGGTTTTCATCTTTTCCCATAAATGCACAGATTCCTGGTATATAAATGACTGAATTCATCACCAATTCATCAGGGACGCTGAGCTATGCAGTTCTGTTTACAGTGGCAGAAAGTTAATATAAATTTTCATCAGAAGGGGAAGTTTACACATATGATTCTATTTGTCCTTCATTATTAGCACCTGAGTCTAGGCTGGAACGCATAATTGTCTACAGGCACAGGCCAAATAGATGCAAGGGAAAGGCAAATAAGCACACCAAAAATAATTTTATGGTTGTCTGTTACAATTCTCTCACTGGGATTCTTAATCTAGAAAATCAATAAACAACAGGAGTGAAACTCTTTTCCTCTGTTCAGGCATGGCGCAGGCAGAAGTAACAGACAGAAAGCTATTGTACCTTTTATTTTTTGTATTTCACAGAAATCCAGACTGAGGTAATTTTTGTGTGGATCAAGAATGTTGTTTGTTCTGTTAGTTTAATATAATTCATAATTACTGCACACAATATTTTGATACTGTAATAAAAAAATACATTGGCTCTGCTAGCATTATTCAAAGTTGCCTTTTGAAAATGTCATTTTTTTCCTAGCAAATAAGGCTTGATGTCTGTTTTTTGAAAATACAATTTGTTACATACTTACATTCATCAAATAAAAAGACATTTGCACGGAACATCAGTGCTAACGTAGTAATTGTAAAATACAAGGATAAGCTAATTTATTTATTATTTATTTATTAATTATCTATACCAAATTTTCTCTAGTTACTGGTATGGGTTTTTTCCTTTAAGCTGAAATCACATTGTTCGTTAGAAGGAAGTATCATGACCACTGTCTGCATTTTTTTCTGCATGGTCCAGAGCCACAAGCCCAAGCTGAGAGCAGATGGTGGTGCTGTGATTCTCCTGTGGCCTGAGCATTCCCTGATTCATCAGTCCTTTGAATGTTTTACCCCATGAAGAATGAATTCAAAATTCAGCCATAGGCATTATCCTCTTCTTGTAGATGTCCAAACGTCCAAAGATATTCAAATAGAACTCGCTATAATGATGGCAGTACAAGCAATTTAGAAATGGCATACCTGTGATAGCTTAATTTAGGGTTGGTGGCAGTAGTAAGGAAGATTCATGCACCAGCAAGCCAAAGCATGACTCCAAATCCCTGGGAAATTGGAAAGATGGTCCTCCCCCAGATCCTGAGCTTGATGCTTGTGCCTGCTGCATTAGCCAGCCCTGATGCCCTCCTGGCATCAGGAGACACCTCGGTGGCCTGTCTGGGTTTCTAGAGATCTTGCTGTAGCAAAGCCTCATCAGAAAGTCAGTTGATCCTAAAACTGATGAGGGTAAGAGAAGGCAAGGGACTGAGTGGATGTGAAATACAGGGATATGGAAATCACAGAGTTAACTGAGTGGAAAGAAAGTAACTTGAAAATTTAAGAACAGCCTGATTATTACAGGAATGGTACATAAAGTTCTCCATTTAAAGTGTGTTGAAATTTTTGAACATTATAGATGGTATTTAAATACATCATGCTCTCCCCCACATTAACTGCGTGATCATACAATTAATTGTTTGAGAATTTAAAATGTAAATTGGCTAATGATTTCTTATTTTAAAATTAATTTCAAGTGAATTCTTTGGATAGTCCTGTCAAGCATTTTTAGTCCTGCATGATTTTGCAGTAGAAACAGCCTGTTTTCTGCCACTTTCTTTATTGTTGAAACTTACTGGAACACTGTCCATACTACAGATGAAGGCATTCAAAACACATGTCTCTTGGCTATGACATGTTTTTTTCTCACCAACAATGAGGTATTGTTTTCCTAGCCATGGCTAACAACATACTCTATCAAAGGAAATTTCCCCAGCTAAAGGCTGTCTTGGAATGGCTTGAAAAGGCATTGTCTTATGCAGTGGCTGAGAATTCATTATTCTGAGTGGAATTTAAGTCATAATTTAGGTAATATTTTCTTTCTAGTATGCAGGCCATGTTGGGAGACAGGAACTCTTCTGTTAAGGCTCAGATCACAGGCTGTTCTTAAAGACGGCAGCTGGCTCTATTTGCATGTCATAGGGGCTATTTTCAGAGGACCTTTGTCTAGATTATATGAAGTTCACTGTAATACAAGAAAAACTATCTGTATGTGTTTTGTTGATTAGAAGAATTTGTAAGAAGAATATAAAAGTGAAGAGCATAGGAGGGAGATGAAGCTGCAGGTCTCTGCATGTACATGGGTAAATACAGAGTTAAAAGAGAGAGGAGGAACTGTGATGGGAGGATTGAGGTGGAAGCCATGGAGCTTCAAGGATGTACGCTTGGGAGCAGAACGAGCTGCCATAGTCAAGGAGAGAAATTCAGTAAAAACTCATCTTAAGGTGCAAAAAGACCTGAGTGACCAATACGCTTTTTTGGTGCTTCAGGGCAATTCTAATTACATGACTTCTGTTCGATGCTGTGGCTGCTGGATGACATTACTGCTGATAATGAAAGATGTTTGGCTCTTCTCTTTCCTTCCATTCATTACCATACTTACAATCCTGCTTAAGTAAAACCACAACTTCATTTTGTTCCTACTGACAACTCTTATTTAAGGATTATTTAAAAAAAAAATACTGCAGAAATATTCTCCTAGGTTGCTAGTTTTCATTCTTAAGTTGACTTCATGTAAGTTTTGTTTGAATACACGCATGGAAGAGTGTCGTGGTTCAAGCCCAGCCGGCA
>NW_009928394.1:0-1334 GCF_000696875.1 Nestor notabilis
ATGGCATCCCTTCCCTCCAGCATATCAACTCGTGTACAACATTAAAGACTATGACAATACTTACCTCACTTATCAGATGGTGGAAGAATTTAAAACATGGTCAGAGAGGAAAATAATGGGCTACCAAGCCTGCGGTGAGCTCTGACTAGACAGAGCTCATGGCAGGATCAGAGACACAGAAATAAAGTACAGCGTGACATTCAATACTGAGCAGGGTACTTTCTGGATTAACCAGTATTACAATACAGATGTGAAAATTTCGCAAGAACACTAATTCGGTTACCTTCCACTTAACGGGGCAGTTTTGGCTTCTTAACTAGATCTTACACTCGTGAATGAAACAGAAAACCAATATCTGAACTAAAAATGGGAACTGCCTGCATGTGAGTGACTGTGCTTTATTCCATTTATATTATGAGAATAAATCAGAATCATTAACAATAATATATCTGAGGTGTTTTAAAAGCCTCATTTCTCAGAGCTAGGGCCATTAATTACAAGTAGTACTGAGTGGGATAAAATATTTAATACATGAATATAAGAATGATAATTGGGAACTAAGAACCTTCAATTAGATAGTTCAAAATGCTTGCCAAAATTAAAGAAACTTTCCACATACATGTCAAAAATGGCATTTTAATTTAAAAGAAATGTAAAAGTGAAGCATATGAAGAAGAAACACACTGTCCTCAGATGAAATAAAGTATGAGGTAAGAATGGAAAAGTACCACTACCCCAGAAGAGTATATTAATGAGTTCACTGTCAGAATAGAGACCCAAGTATAGCATTCTCTCTTAAAAGTCAAATGCTGAAAATACATAAGAATTGCTCCTAGCTCCCCTTTCTATTCCCCTTTCCCCCCCAAAAAAAGTCAAGGAACTGTTCAAGATCTAGAAAACTGTACCTTTGAATGCTGAGTGCAAAGAATCATGACACTGTGTCCATGTATCCGACTCAACTATGAGTAGTGGCTGTTAGTTTCTTTCTAGTGGAACGGTTTTCTATTGGGAAATGCTGACCCAGTGGAATCATTACCATGCAACAGGAATGTCTCAAAATGTTGGATGGAAACAGACAAGCTGGCTGATCAGCTGGACTTCCTGCCAGGAAATGCTGTATATCTGACTTCATACTGATTTGTAAATAGGAAGAGGACATCAGAAGCACAAAATTTATGGAGAACAGAAAATCTTGTTCCAAGAGTTGCGGATTGGGTTCACTTCAACTATCTTTATGAGAAAGCAGTGTCTTATGCTAGTGCTTTAGTCACTGGAAAACGCATTATACTATTTAACGGATGTAAGGTGACTTTTAGGCATCCATGGGGGGGGGG
>NW_009928394.1:1365-49671 GCF_000696875.1 Nestor notabilis
GGGGAAAGGATTAACATTGTCAGCTACCAAAGTAATCACTTTTTGGCACAGACACTGTGATGAATTTTCCACCACTTAAAGTCAGCTCTGCAAATCTTTCTGAAAATGTGACACAGTTAACCAGCTATCAGTTTGCTGGAAAAAATACAGGTTAGGTTTTAGGTTGTTCTAGGTAGTGGTCTTCTATTGTGCTATAAACACATGGCATTTTGCACTACCACTACTCCCATTTTCATCAGGCAAAGTATGAAAATCTTAATGCTCTAAACTACAGGAAGCTTAAATTTGGATCCACAGGTGATTCTCATCAGTATCTCAATAACAATCTGAAATCAGTCTGAACAAAACTAAAGCTTCCAAAATATCTGGATGACACCTCTTCACTTTTATTCACCTTCTCTTTTCCCAATACCTTTAGCAAAGCTGCAACAGCCTCCTGGTTAGCATTTCGAACATCTTCTCCATTCACTGTCAGTATCTGGTCTCCTTGCATCAATCTTCCATCCATATCTGCTATTCCTCCTTTGACGATGTCTGACACAAACACCCCAGTATCATTTCTGCAAATACACAAATGGATTTTGGATTACAGCATTGTTTGAGGCCTATTTTTACGTCTCAATTTTCTGTTAAGTCATGTTGGGCTAGTTCTTCTAGAACAGCTAAATAGCTTAAGCACAAAAACTACAGGTATAGCCTTTAAGCCCACAGGATCTAAGCACCAACACAAACGTAAGCATACCCAGCAAGTTCCAGATATTGATTTTCCAGGTACATTCATACCTTTTCCCAACAATACTCAGCCCAAGGCCTTTTCCAGGCTTCTTTTGGAGCTCTATATTGAGTACATCATACATGTCTTCCTCCTTGTACTGGGCCTCATCTCTGTATACAGTCAGACGAACTTTTTGGGGAGTCTGTCGGAGGACATTTATCGCTTCATCATGTGTGGCATTCCTGAGGTCAATCCCGTTCACCTGCAGTGAAAACATACAATCATAAAGTATGCAGGACTTTCCAGCAGACAAACAGAAGATGACTAGCTAGCAAATGATAGTAAGTGATCAAAGAAACCACCACACCTCTAATATCTGATCCCCAGCCCACAGTCTCCCATCTTTAGATGCTGCTCCTTCTTCATATACTTCATGGATTATAATTGCTCCCTGTGAATGCATAAAACAAAAATAAATTGCCTGTTGAAAAACCATGCCTCTACTTTGAACTAACAGCAACTGAAAATTCCTACTATAATTCATCAGTGATAAACAAAACAGTCAGATGTATGATGAACAAATTACCAGAATATTTAAGAAGGTCAGTTATTCTTTCAATTTTAGAAGTCCTTCCCCTCTCCCCCGCCCCTCAACTGGTATTTTTGGTATCCTTCTATAAATGTTAGAGAAACATAAGAAGAAAATATGTCTTCTATCAGACATTTTAATTTCAACATTATTATTTCACTTCGGTGACAAATGTATTTTTACAACCAACCAGCAAAGTGTCTGCTCCTCCAACAATGCTCAGACCAAGACCAGTCCGCCCTTTGGAGATATCGATGGTTGTTTCACATCCAGGAATGATGGGACAAGTAGCTGGGTCAGAGACTAATGTGGCTGGAGTTGAAGATCTGCTTGTGTCTAAAACAATTAAACATCCTGGTTATAGTAAGAGGGCTTGGTATTAGAAAAGTGACTTTAAACCAGCATTTTGAAAGCCCACTGACAGCTCTATAGCAAGAGCTGAATAGCTGACCTACAAAGAACGATGGTGCTAGCTCTCTGCTCTCCTCAGACAAGCACTGTCCTGTAGTTTTTATCACAACTGTCCAGTTTTTATACCACCAAGTACCTACATCACAGTCTTGGATAGCCAAAGAAGCTATTGTACACAACAGGTTCTATTTAGGACACAACTTAAACATCTACGCTAGCAACTGTGCAATGCAGACCACAGATAAATGAGCTACATAGTATGTATCAAACACATGAACTCAGGGATGTCAGCCTTGCACTTTTGCATTAGCTCAAGTCAAGGTCCATCTAACTAAACAGTTCATCTCAGACAATGAAATGAATGGAAAGATTGTTCAGTATGGACCAAATGTAGTGATATTTCAGAAGTCCAGCAATCCACGGTCAAGTCAAGCATTTTATACAATCACTATTTAGTGGCGTTCAAAAATAACTTTTAACTGACGCATCTTTTGGAAGCAGTAAGTTTTGTGGTGTAAATATTTATTCTTACAGTGCAAGTATTATGGGATCCTTATGTAGCAATTTATCTGTAAATTCAGTATCCCTGGTCTGTCACAAATGAATCTCTGCTTCAGCATTTTTGTCAGTTCTGTATCCTCCACAGGGGAAAAAAAAAAAAAGCTAAAGATAACAGGATAAAAATAATAGGAGGGGATATTGTGTTGCAACTAAAGGAAACAATCAGCAATCAAAATGTCTGGGATATTCAGATTATCTCTGTTTCTAATGCCCCTGTGCTTGAAAGAAACACCAAAATTACTTTTTTTCCAAAAGGTAGAAACAGGTATCTAAATCCTACTGAGGCACTTTAAAAGGGCATTAATTAAAAGAAGTTCCACTGAAACTAAGAAAGGACTTCACCTTTCAGGAATATGGCTTTATGGTAGACAAATACTTAGGTATCAGGTGAGCAATGGGTCCTGCAGGAGAAGTAAGCCTCAAAACTAAGTCTTGGCCTTTGAAGGGGACCAGAAGGCCAGTTAAGACTCTTTAAGGGTAAAGCTTCTGTGCAAGTATAGATCATGTTACTCTACTGCTCTGTTACAGAAGTTCTTTGCATGTATGATGAGTAATTGCTCATGCTAGCTTGAGCTAAGTAGGGGAGTCAAGGATTAAGTATAGTCATTCTGTCTAGAAGGCATAAAATGCACATGAAACACATGAACTGAAGAACTGGACTGGAGTCTTGGTATGCAAGATGGACCTCATCTAGACAGCTGCATTGGTGCTGGGCCAAAAATTACCTACATATCTCTATGGGAAACACCAAAGTGGGGTAGTACAAATCAGACCAACAGTGAAAAATTCACTAGAGATGAGTTGCTTATTTGGAAGAAGTCTGTTCAGAGAAAACAAGGTGCAGAGGGAGCAAAAAGGTGGCCTTGGTAAAAGAAAGCAGGAGAATAAATCATAAAATCAGGTGGAGAATAAAGAGGAGGGAGAT
Organism: Nestor notabilis; assembly: GCF_000696875.1. Lineage (NCBI taxonomy): Eukaryota > Metazoa > Chordata > Aves > Psittaciformes > Psittacidae > Nestor > Nestor notabilis. Next base: position 4,567 of record NW_009928394.1, read on the forward strand.
CTTCCAACAGTTGGGTTGTGGATGCCTGTAAATGGTAGTGAAGCCAAAATGCAATCACAAAGCCCCAGGATGCCAGAGGGAGCACGGCCAAAATCTCCATCGGGTCTTTATCCCTAAGACTTGCTGTGGCAGTCTAGAGATGGAAGGAACAGACTTGGACAAAGCAACAGACTTTACCCCACAACTAAATGTGAAGGGAAGACAACATAATTATTACTCAGTATGTCTCCCGTGGGATTCTTTATAGTAATATAACTGCATATCAATACTACTGCTTGTAATAAGCAATGGAAACATGACTTAGTAATACTTGCAGTGATGTACATATAACCTAACTGTAATGTGTGCATTACTCAATTAAGTTATTATCAGCTTCTTAGTAGTGTGGTGCTTAACCAATAGCTATCATCACTCACTCACATTTCAACTCTCTATTTTAAAGGGGGAGAGTCAAATGTGGATAGTTAATAACTGGCAAGACAGTCTCAACCATTCCCCTGTTCTAGGAAAGATGAAATGACTTTTCTCCCTCAGTAAATGGAATGCCTCCCACTTAAGTTTTAGACAACCATGACAGAGGCACCTGCTGTGCAGCTTTTGTGAGAAAGGAGAAAATCCCTCCATCTTCCTGCCTCTGCAACAGGCCACTGAGAAAACAAGAGGCAGGTCTTTGGTGTGGAGCCTCACTGCTTCATTTAGATGGATCTGTAATCCAAAAGTCCTAGGAAATGCAACTCAGAACACAGCTGAGTGCATACAAAAATAGAAAACTTGTTTACAAACTGTGTCTTTATTTTTATGTCACAAGACAGACACACACAGAGGAAGAACCTTACTTTTCATGGCTTCTGGTTCTGGTGAGCTGGAAGAGGGAAGATGTGCTGGTGGCTGCATACTCCTCCTCTCTGCTGGGCCAGTACTCGGAGGAACTGGTGCTGCAGACAGGCTATCTGTCTCCACTGAGTTGATTGTAAGTCTCACCACAGTTTTGGATGTCTTCAGCAGATTAATAAACTGAATGACAAAGAGAAAAGCTGGTGAAGAGTGTAACTCTGCACTGTTCAGTTATAAAACAAAATACAGCAGAAGGATTGTTCTGCAGACTGGAGCTACAAGTCACAATCATGCAGGTTTTCTTGATAATGATCAAGTACAAATATTGACATTTTCTATAAGAAACAGCAACAGAGCTAACTACGGGCCAGTTAGCTGGTGTTAATCAACTAGCTTTCATGAAACTTCACTGAACTACCCCAGATGACAATGTGTCACCCTTCAGATGGCTTCTCTGGACAAAATACTGTTTATAGCAATTATCAGAAAAATAATAATACTCGTCTTTTATTGCTTGGGTGAAGCCCAATTCTGATCCCACAGAATTCAATGTCAAAACATCTACTGATTTAAATAAATGTGCTACTGCCACCCTAGCTCCTTAACTGGATGCACAGCTGGAAGAAAAATCTGAAACTATTACCTGAACTATGTCAGGGAGAGAAAAAACTAGGGTGTAACACAAAATCTAGTTTAAAGGCATACTGCAAAACCTTAAAAATTAATTGCCATCTCACAGAAAAGACACCAAATCCGCCTGCGATTTTACATTTCAGTGGAAGTATTTTCAGAAATTACCTACTCAGTCTTTCTGTCTCATCTCTTAAAGCCTACCTACTTCCCTGCAGACAAATTCATTATCTCCTACTCACTCCTTCAGAGATAGCAGTGCATCCAAGAGTAGGATGGATGCTCTCCTAATTCCCCTTTTAACAAGTAGAAAGTAATCTCCTCATGCCTAAAGAATCACCTTTCTTTGTAGCAAGGCAGGTGCTAGCAAAATGCTCTCCTTGATTCACAGAGGAACCCAAATTGAGTTTGTAGAGATAGAAGTTAGAAATAATCTTGTTATTTAGGAATGGAGATTGTTTTCTCCAAAGGGCTGAAATACCAGGCCTGGAATACGAGGCTGTTATTACACACACTCCCTACATAAAACCACAGTTCATGACCTGTTTACCACTGATGCAACTTACCCATGTAAATTTACAGGTATTAATTTTTGCTTGTTCTAATACTTTCAAAGTGGCATAGGTATGAAAAAACATTATTGAGCAATAGTTCATGGCTTTTCTCCCACAACTAAGTGCCTCTCAGTCACCGGACATGAACCGCAGGGAAAACAAAAATCACAACTGTAGCACAGAGATAGATGATTCATGTAGTACATTAATGTAAAATAGCAGCTGAGCTTTAAATTCAGGTTTTAGCTTATTCTGCAGTAATTCAGTAGTTTCCTATCCAGATAATGTCTGCAGACCTTCGTTTTTTTAGCCAGATTTGAAAATGAACAGAGTATAGTCACGAAAACCTCACTCTTTGTTTAAGACACAGTCACCTCCTACATTAAGGGATGTGATTTCTGCAACATTCCTGACAGTTCAGAAGCACCTTTTCTACTGGATATCCCACAACAATTTCATCATCCACCGCCAGGATCCGATCTCCAACTTTGATTCGTCCATCCTGGAAAAAACATAGAATGAAAACTTTGAGCTCTGGATGCTACTTCAAAAAACATTTTTCATTCCTTATTTGGATTTTAAATGTTCTCACACCTTTGCTGCTGCACCATGATCTGTTAAACTCTTAATAACTACTCCATGAATTGTGTCTTCCTCACTAATGGCAATTCCAAAGCCTCCTTGATCCTGGGGCAAACAGAAAAAAGCAAATGGTTAGGTACTGCATTTCTAAAAATGTTAGAACACATTCACTAAATAATCTGCTAATTCATTTGCTTTGAACTTCTAAAGCAATAATTTTACCTGAGGCACCACCACCAGCTGGTTACCAAAAGCTTTGTGAATAGGACAAGTCGTGACTTTTTCAGAGACACAGGGCAACTCACAAATTTATGTGAAGTTAAAAGGACTCATGAGATACCGAAGTCATTATGTCAGGAAAACCTTGGGGTCCTTTCACAAAAGACCTCTAGAAATCAATTCTGACTTCCAGTAAGTTTGTTTGCCATAAGAGGGACTCCATTACAGAAAAGCAAGCTAGCACATAGAAATGTGGCTGATGTAAATTTAATTTTCAGCACATACCTTAGGGAGTTCCACATACTGAATGTTTTTACAGGAACTGAAGTCAGAACAAGCACTGGAGTTTGCAGCAGTGATACCAATCTAACAGAAAATGAAAACGTAACTGTGAGCAACAATATTCAATATTTTCCATCAAAATAAAATAGCATACAAACATTTAAAGTGGGTATGGTTATTTTCTGTATTCATTTAAACTGCTATAATTGAATTCATGGCAATATTAGATTCTCTTCATAGTTTAGACAAATAAAAAATAGAATAGAACTGAGCACAGCTGTACTAAATTTAGCAGGTTTACTAAAATCTCATTCCTTTTTCCCTTGGATTTCTTTTTATTTTGTAGTATTTGTCAAGCAAACAGGACATTCCTCTATTCAGAACAATGTTACTATCTTAGTCAATGAGAAAAACAAAAATTTACTCTACCTCTGGAAGAGTCCCTGAGGTGCACTGTGAAGCCTCTACCGGCTTTGCAGGACAAACAGCCATCTGATTTACTGCATCTTTATTTCTACAATAGATTCCGTTAAGAAATGTAGTGAGAATTAAGTAATACAGCATTGTACTTCTTAGAACAAGTTTAAGTCTAGTGCCTTCCTTTATTTCTGGCACTCACATTGCAAATACCAAAATAGAAAACACAAGACACATTTAACAGCTACCAAGAACTGGGTTCAAAAGCATATCTACCTTAACCAAAATTAAAACTAAACCAGAAACACTGTGTAAAATTTGAGCATATTAAAAATAAACCTTTTTAGCCAAATCTTTAACCAGAACTTACCTTATAAAGATTATTTTTACTTTAGATGGTGCACATTTGATGATTGAGGAAGCATTCTGATGAGTCCTTCCATAGAGTATTTGCCCATTTATCTACATAAAGAAAGGTAGCAATTATTGGTCCTAATATTTTAATTCCCTTAAACTATTTAAGCTTTTAAAAAAATCCATTATCCCACATCACTGACTAAAGAAGCAATTATACTGAAATAGCAGAGTATATTGCCCTGTTTTCACTCCCTTCTTCCAGTACAAAATTCCTTACAGTTTGATTTCAGTCTAACACTGTCACAGTGTTAAAAATGCCACTCTGAGTTATACTGAGTTGACTTGGCACATCATCTATTTCCACTTGCCATTGATCACCTCATGACTGATGTGGTGGTAAAGCAGGGCCATGGGAAATTCTAACTGTAACAAATAAAGGGATTGCTTATATCCAGCAATAAGTTCATATTTACCAAATCTCAGCTCTGAGCCAGGCACTTTATACAGAAGAGTATGAAAACTCATGCATTTACAGTATGAAGGTCTGACGTGACAATCATTGTCTTTGCTTGAAAGAGTAGACTCACTGAAACCCCTTGAAGATCAGAGGGGCTTCAATTGAATTTGCAGACTAGGGCTATTATTCACTCACACTTTTGTATTGCATTTCTTAGAAATGGAAAACTACAGTGAAGAATTCCACTCTAGAAAAGCCGAAATGATTCAAAAGGGACAGTTTGGACCTACACAAAGGGAAAATAATGAAATACATACTGAGTTAGTACTAACAGAAGCAAAGTAGTGGCAAACAGTGAGCAAGAGATGCAAGACACTGAACTGAGGGTTGAAGCTGTATCCACCAGGGACAGTCACAGGGACACTGAGCCCTGTCATCTACATGGGCTTGTGAAGAACCAGGGAAGGCTGTCAGCTGCAGGATGGAGCATGGCCTGCCACAGCTGAGGCACAGCTACTTGGGAACAAAAGGAGCAAGCTCAGATGTCTCCTCTCGGAAGAGGTTCAGACAATCTCTTGGCATCAGGTTTACAGTATGGACAGTAAGCAAGAAATCACATGAGAGAAGAGTCAGACAGACATGTTTAAATGTGTCCTGAGGATATTCAGTATCTGCAACATAAAGGTTTAAAAAAAAACAACTCCATCTAACTGATTCAAGAGAACCATCTAGCAGGTAACACTGGACCCTGCAACTGATAGGTCCCTCCATGAGACTGGGTCCAGAGTGCCACAAATCCCTTCTTTTCCCTCCTAGTCTGCAACTGCCATCTTACACTGTTTACACTCTCCGTGTCTACCTCAAGCTTTGCTCAGTCTCACTGCTGCCTCCCTGTACCATCTTCCCAGTGCATCCTCAAACACCTCTGCAAACAGTTTTGAAGTTACACATCGCACTTCTGTGAGGATAATGTAACCTAACGTTACCTACCGCTACCAAAAAGAATGGGAAAAGCTATAGCAGAGAATATCTCCGCAACTATCATCAACTGTGGTAATATAAAAATATACCTTATGACCATATACATACTCGGAATGCACTTTCAGTGGTTAGGTCCCTTCATAAAGCCACTAGTAAACAGCTCCAAAGTGTCGTGAGATAAAAGTCCATAATACAGATGGACCTGTTCCTGTTTCCACAATTTAAATTCCATTGTATATGTTACACAATATAAAAGTATTCTGACATCATCATACTTCCAGTAGATAGAGAAGTAATTAGAAAGTCTGGAACACTCCACAGATGGATGGACTAATGCACTTTTAATTATTTTCCATGGTCTGCAATATACTGCCCTTCCATACATCTCCATAACCCAGAAACTGCTGTCATCCCTCACTTTTGTCCATTTTAAACGCACACATCTTAGTACTACTATAACCAACTACAACTATCTGGCATACATTGGAATGAAAATCTGGTAGCATTGTGATATCAACTTGGATAAGTTAGGGATTTCGAAGTCCACTGAAGAACATCCACCCTACAGCAAGAATCAAATATTTTAATGCATTTTAAGTTGGTATGCTTGGATTTCAGTAGAAATTGCAAAAACTCACCTCTAGTAACTCATCTGCAATCTGTAACCTGCCATCTTTGCCAGCTGCTCCATTTGGATCAATTCCCACTATAAAGACACTCATCCTGGATCGGTCTTTGTTACCAGCAAGACTAAGTCCCAGACCTGTCCTTCCTTTTTCCAGTTCAATCATGTGTAGCTCCCCCGACAGACTTCCATAGCGCTGCACGATCTTTTCTAAATGTAAAAGTGTGGGCAGCAGAGGTTGGATTTACAATAGAGAGGTTCGTAAGTCACCTACACAGTCAAGATCAGTGTCCAGTGAGCAGTATTGGACAGAAGAATACCAAACTGGGCATGAGTATTTTAAGTGTACACTTTTAAGCTAAGCTTTAGGTGACTTATAACAGTATTTCTAGTTCCTTGTTTTCCCTCTAACTTCAGAAAACATTAAAACCTCCCATAAAGAAAAAAAGAAGGTGATAATCTTCCCTCCAGTAACAATTTCAGGTAACGAAAGCTATCACACCAATTACTGCTGTCAGTTACCTACAGTACAATGAAAATCTTCAAGGAGTCCTACATGTGAAACAGTGAATTTGGACCATGAAGGAAAACAGAGATTGGAATGCAACGAAGACAAATCAGTTTTGTATTTCACTATGTGCGTCTGACCAAGCACAGCTGAAAGCTGACAGGCACACTTAACACCCAAAACAGAAAGCACATGAAATAGTTAGAACAGGACCCCCCCACACCCCACCCCGTATCTTCTGCTACAGTGCTATTTCAACACGAAGTATTTCAAACATTGTCATAAAGGATAAACTCACTCCAGCTGTAACCGAACTCATCCTCCTTTTCCCCATCCTCTGGGGCTCTGCTAGAAGATGACTGTGCGACATCACAGCTCATTCCTGAAAATGCTGAAGGCGGGGGCACAGGCAAGTTATACAGTGAAGTCTTTTCTGGTTCTAAATCAGACTGACCGAATACCTGTGGAGAATAAGAAAAAGACAGAGACTAAGCAGATGCAGACTCTGTGCAGGGCAAACTAGTATACAAAAATGTCGAATGGCAATGACTATGGCTTTGAAGTTTAAATACCAAGCAGCTGGAATTCTAAATTAGTAATATGGCACAGAAAGGCTGCAAGAGATCAAAGACAGAAACAAACACCAGGCAAGGCAAGAGATAACATCACTCCAAAATGTATTCAGAAGCAAACAGACCTCACAGTAAAAGCCCAATTCAGTAAAGTTTTATGTGCCACTTTACATTTCAGAAAAAATCTCTTATGAAGACTCAAGCAATTTTTTTTTCTTAATGCCATATTTGTAAGAGACTTCCACTCAATTTTATTTTTAAAAGCTACTGCATATAATGTCTTCCTATTATATTCTTTGGAAGCCAAATCAGAGGAAAAGGAAAGGAAACAACTTGGTGCTTTCAAAAAATGCCTTCAGAAAAAAATAACTGGTATATTAACTCACAGGACAATTTAAAAATAAACGGAATAGACAACACTGAAGAAATCCACAGTATCTGGACATTTTCAGTCTTATTTTCTGATTTTCTATAAGCTGCACAGGGAAGATCAAACAAAGCAGGAGGAGACCAATACCTTTGGTCTTCATGTATGTGGTCTGTTCTTATTTACAAAAAATTTAAAAGTATTACTACACGACTACTGCAATATAATAGTTAAATGCCCAAATGCAGAATCTGGCAAGCCTCCATCCAAGTCAGTTTCCCTGAGGAATATGACTGTGATTAGGGATTTGGCTAAGGGTTTGTAATTTATATCATTATGGCTTGCTCAGAGTAAACATGTAGTCAAGAAACTTGTGCCTGAGTATCATCATTCTGAAGCCTATGCATGCTCAAAAGGCCAAGACACTTTGATACTTGGCAGATCAGCAGTCGATGTAAACAACAAAAACTTCAGTGGAAAACAAAGTATTTTTCCAACACTAAGATTTTCAGGTGTTGCCTTAGCTTCACAGGCCTGTTCTCATCATTTCAGCTTTCATTACCTCCATTAGCATAAGTCTGAACACGTGGTGTTTCTGGGTACCGAAAACACCAAGACAACTTCATCAGAGGCAACAGTGAAATGGGTAACAACATACACCTTGGGAAACTCCAATCTGCTTTAAATTAAAAGTGTTGAAAAAAAATGGCAAGTTACCAATTTAGTCATACCAAAATTTAAGGAAGGTCCCATCTCTCAGGGAAAATGAGTTACCTTCATTCTCTGTATACCTGAAAGATTTAAAGAAAATGAAAATGCCCTATTTCTGTTCCTTCATTCTGCTTCTGCTTGAAAAAAAAATAATTCTTTTCATAGAATTACAGAATCATAAAACGGGTAGGGATGGAAAGGACCTTAGGATCATCTAGTTCCAACCCCCCCTGCCATGGGCAGGGACACCTCATCCTACACCATGTCACCAAAGGCACTGTTCAGCCTGGCCTCGAACACTGTCAGGGATGGAGCATTCACCACTGAATTCAGGAACTTGTTCTAGGAACTTAGCTAGGAAGTCATTCAATGTCAAAAGTGTGGTAAATTTTAATACAGCACCCAAGCCAATCATTTTTATAAAAAAACCCCATATAAATGCTATATGATTTTTTGTATCGTATCAGTCACATTGATCTGTGTTTGAAATTTAAGACAATGTCATTCAGCTGAGATGATACCTCGCATCACAAAACTTCATGTAGGCATTATTTACAACTTATGCAGATTATACTCTAAAACATGCTAATAGTTACAGGGCAGAAATAAACCTCAACTGAAGCATCAAAATTCTAGCAAAGACATTGTTACCCATCAGAACAACAGCTGAGTGGAAACAATATTTAATAACATTCGCATGATCAAAAATTCATGTATCCACAATGGAGAGAATTTGGTGACAGACCTCTACCTCAAGGAAGAATGAAGGGGAGAGTAGTTCTAGAAACACTGATTTTTCAAAGTGCTTCCTAGAGTTTCAACTGGAAAGCTATGTAACATACAGAAAAAAAAGAGGAACTAGAGGGTGGAAGCAGACCAGATCAGCAGACCTTACAGTAGTCTCTGTGTTTTAAATCCAAAATTAACTTATCACTTTAGCGGTACTCTTGGTAAATGACAGTGCCCAAGAACTCTGCAAAATTAACGAAAACAAGACCAAGAAAAAGAACAAAGAACTGCTGTCAAGAACCTCTGGAAGATCTGTAATGTATGGATCTATGGCTGACAGATCAGCATTTATGAACTGCAGCCACCACAATCTGATAAAAAAAAAGTTTCCTTCTGTATCTCTGTGCAAGCGTACACTAATCTGAACATGTCTGAAGTTTAAGGAAATGCTGAAACCAAAGTAAAAGCAAGGCTCCTTTGTGAGAAGGGTAAAAAGGGTGTTGCAATGGTATTTGGGTGGAGGGGATCATGTCCTGCATCGAGAATACAGGCTGCCACGCAGGCACTGCCAGCAGCAGAGGCTGGCTGCGACAGTTCACACACACATAAGACTTTTGCTCCCTGAATCGGGCCACACACAGAAAACCTAAAATGCTTTAACTCATGAAATACTTTCAGTGTGCAAAGGCACAGTATTTCATTTAAAATGCAAAGCACCAGACAGTGCATGAACCCATCTGGCTACCAGGGTCACTGATCACAGCCAAGCAAATGTTAGAAACGTGGAGCAGTATGATTTTCAACAAAGGAGGCACACACAGAGGAAGAAAGGTATCACAGGCCATGTACAAATGTACAGCACACATACAGTAGAACCCACTCACTGGAATCAAGACAAACCTTGAATGGTGTGGGAGCAAAAGGGTTAGTTGGGGAACAACGGAAGGTAACCCTAATTGGATTCGATACCTCCTACAGTAACAGAAAACAGCAATCCATATGTTACAGCACCTTTGGCAATACACAGCATTATTGATGAATAACTCATTATGGATTCATTTTACTAACTGCAGCAACTTTATTAACTCCATTTGTAAATGGACAAAAGTATTTATGGGGTAATTAAGGACCCTGATTCAGCAAAGTTTCTTACTGTACATGAACCTTAGTTCAGCAGAAGAGGAGACAACAAAACGCCATTCTTAATGTTTAAAAAGGAATTATGCAGAACCTGCAAGAACATTAAGTTTTCTCTAAAAATGTGCAATTTCTTTTTTTTTTTCCCAGAAGTACTTCTGAAAATATAAAAAATACAAGCCATCATTTCTGTTACACTTCTACTCCTGTTCCTCAGAACTGTAACAAGCACAAAGACAGATTTCAAAAACACACATGCAATTATACACCACATATCATAAATGCTTGTTATACATTCGATGTATTTGACAACATGGGAAAAGAGACAAAGGGCACGCTCACTCCCAAGATGTATAACCAGCTAATTTACTAATTCAGAAATGCATGCACATAAGAATGAAGCTTTTATTTATTACTTTGGTAGAGGTTAAGTCTGTTCCCAATATAAGTAACATACAGTAAGCACTAACCACAGGAAAAAAAGAAAAAGAGAATTCTTTCATATTTCCAAAGATGTCAGCATCTTGTTCATGGTTCACTGAAATACTTTTAAAGAAGCAGATGAAAAATATTTTCAGCATCACAAAACGAAAGCTGCTAGTGTTGTTTGGGGATTTATTTTTTTTCTAAAGCAAAAATAAAAACAGGTATCAAACCTGGAAAGTCCTAACCACATAAAAAGAAAATGAAGTACGCAGCAGCAAAACACCTCATGCTGATGAGAGAGTTACACTCGGGTGGGTATCTTACGTATACCACAGGGTCTAATTTTGTAATTAAGAACCTACTCCTTTGGTAGCTCTGATTATATCAGATTTAGTGGCTATGATTAATGGAGCTGGCATTTTTTTAACTTCTTCAAAACTTTCTATGTGCATGTGTGTCTGTGGCTTTTTAATTCACTACACAGAAACTCCACTCTCATCAGCACAGTATTTTACCCAAAATGGTATAAAAGAATTTAAATGCAGACACACTAATGGCAAAGAAGCACACATATAATGTTTGGTGAGTCAAAAGCAGACAGTGTGTCATCATCCAACCTTGTTAGTGTTGAACTGAGAAGAATCGACAAATGGGTTAGTGCTGCTGAAGACAGCTGGCCTACAGAAAAGACTGTTCTGTGGTAAAGGCAGGGAAGGGGTCTAAAAGGGAAACATAATAGAAACTAAACAAAAACATTTTTACATGAATCCTTACTGACTCATGAAACAAAACATATTTAGTTAACTGTTTGTGCTATCCAAACAAGGTCTGCTTCCTGTACTTTGCTACAGACATGTGAAGGTAAGCAAAACTGTATTTGTCCAGTGTTTGCATCAGCTATGTTTAGATGAGCATAAGCGAAAGCCTCCTCATAGCTGTTCTAGCCCACAAAGTGCATAAAGTGCAGAAGTCAGCAGCATAAACAATAGAAAAAATACTTACTAATGTTTGATATTTGTACGGTTTTGTCCAAGCATCTCAGCATGTATGCCTGATACTCTTACACCTTAGTTAATTATAAAGTTGTGGTTTTCCCAATTAGAATAAACATAATTCTCTGTAATAATGCAGTAGATTTACTTTTATTTTGAAAGCCACAGATTAATTCTCATTATTTAATTTACCTCCTGTGGTAACATACTCACTGTCTATCTTGCAAAAGAAAAGGTTTAGTAATACTAGGCATGTCTAAGCAGATTTCATATTTAATAATTACTTTTACAGATCACTTTTTATGTGTGTGCATGCATCTGTGATTTTCTGAATGTATAGTTTAATGAGACTAAATTCTCTGGTCTTCTCCTTAAACAATACAAGGGACTTCCTTATTATTATTTAACACAAAACGAGTTTTCGTATTTAGACAAAATTAAAGCATTTTAAAGTAATGAAAGGATTAGTATTCCTTACACAGTTTTTGTACTGTATTTTATTTTGGGATCAGAACCTGTTTAATAAAGAGGAATAACTCTGATTTCTGCACAGTATTTTGGAAATACTGTTCAATTTATTCTTAAAAGTAATTTCTACACTAGGAGTATCCATCTGGCAATTAACTAATTGTCGTAGGGCTCTAGGTTTAACACTGCTGGAAAATAAGTATAGTAAATGGAAAGGAATGTGGAAGGTCTGCAGCATAAACTGATACATTTATACTAAAGTAATTTAATCCAGATATATGCTGCTGTTTTAAAATTCTCCTGAAGCATTTTGTTTTCTTAAATGCTCCTAAAAATAGAAAATGCATCCCTGAATATTTATTCTCAAATATCATTTTGCAAAACAAAGAGTAACGTAATTTGGTGAGACAACATATGTCTTGGTTCCACAGTATCTTCATCAGTGAGAAAGTACTGCTGTGCACAAACGGTTGCCTAGAGAGGTGGTGGATGCGCCATTGTTGGAGACATTCAAGGCCAGGCTGGATGTGGTTCTGGGCAACCTGATCTAGTTGAAGATGTCCCTGCTCATTGCAGGGGGGTTGGACTAGATGACCTTTAAAGGTCTCTTCTAACCCAAACTATTCTAGGATTCCATGAACAAGGTTTCTTCATTGACCAGTCAAAGTCAACAAGCAGTTTCCCTACAGTGTAAGATTTTTTTTTTTTACACATGCAATTCACATTTGATATGGAAAAGTAATTTGCCAGTGTATTGACCCTATTACATTACATTTGCCATCTGCATAGAATTTTAAATTGAATCTTCGTAAAATTTTATGCAACTAAAATAACCATCACAAACATTTTGTACATACCCAGTGAAATCCTAGTAAAGAGAAAACAAAAGATCAGCCACAGCAATTCAAAATCTTGCCTTTTGTATTTCATCATGATGGTAAAGCACCTAAAATACTACTGCTAGCTCAAATTCTAATCCATGAAACAGCACTGTTATTAATGTGCTATTAATAACACTACCATGAGAAAAGAATAGAGAGCAACGTTTAGCATGCTTTCTTACAAAGCCTAGGACAGGAAAAGCAAATGCTACAATAAAGGCTATTTTTCCTGTTACTGGGTTGTTGGGTTTTTGTGTTGTTTGGGGCTTTTTTTCAAAACAAACCCTAAAATAACAGGATTTATTTTTTATTTAACTAACTTTCATTCAGCATTTTAATATGTCCAGGACGCTGAAGTATCACAAACTAGTTAGCATTTTGTATAGTACAATGCTGTAACCCTACAAATTACCTGGGACCATAACCATCGTGATAGATAAATTCTTACTCAGAAATACCCAGAGCAGTGCCACTAAGAAATCTGTTGGGTAACTTCTTGCCAGAAAAACTATCAACCAGCTTTTCACAGCTCATTTGCATGGTGTGGGCATTATTCTGGAGAACACTTAGGATCTCCTTACCAACTATAGAAGCCTAAATGAAAAAAACAAATGGGAAGAAACTGACTGGCTAGCAACATATCACTTGAAACTGACTGCCTTGCTAAATACATGGTGTTATCATATTAAATATAGTAACTCTGTGCAGGCAGCTAGCTATCTGGGTCACTGCACATGAATGAAGGCAGGAAATTCCCTTGTAAGATCTTACTATAAAGTACAGATGCAAGTTTCAAAAGATGAAGAGAATAAATATAATGCCATTTACAAAGATCACAAAGCAACACATATGTACAGTAAGATCATTTGCAATGTTTCTGCTTACAGAGAAACAAGGGCTTTTTAATAAACAGCCAAGAAATAACCTACAAACTTAACAATTGAAAAATAATGACAACAAAGAACTAACATCAAAAATAGCAAAGAAGCATTCTCTAAATGAAAGTAAATTGCGATAAAGTAATGGCATCATTCCCACCCCAAACTGGCCTGAACATTGAGCAGTGGCAGTTTTGTTCACATCACAGCAAATGCAAAAGGCTTATTTTAGTAGCTCGAGCATCAACAACCAACATTCAATAGAGCTTTTCATGCAACTTTACCTTAGATGACTGACGATAAAAGGGGTTAGTAGTTTTCTGCCCACAGTGAGCAGAAGCTGAAGAAGGGCTATAAAGAGAGTCTGGCTGGGGAACAAGAGTTATGAGACAACTAGTAAATAAACATGCAGCTTACACAGACTCTACAAAGAGGAAGTTTAGTTTCTAGTGATGCAAGCAACTTATATTAAAACTCAGTAGCTTTTGTCTGCAATGTCCATGCAGCTTAGTGACGGAAAGCTTTCGTGTACTTCTAGGTCCTTTCATTAATGTCCAATGAATTTTTTTAACAGGTGCTGTATTTCTGCATGCGCTCCTCAGACATGCTGTCAATCTCTAAGAGTTGGGTTTATTAGACTCCTACTCTGCCCCCCAACAAATTATCTTTCTTGAGGCTTTTCAAAATAGTTTGAGGACGGCGTGCTGGAGGGCAATTCCAAATCCAAATCGATTTCACTCTAAATGGAAATAATACTTAAATCAAATATTTGTTCCTACAATGGCTGAGATGGAACTTTAAGGATTAAATATCCCATTCCCAAACACCACCACCTTGAACACTGTTTTATCTATTATTATGTATTACATCTCTTTTCATATTCTTTATGCTTACCCTTGGTTTGCTTATAATGCTTTGTACCATAAAGACTACAGGATTGCCTGCCTTCCGTATGGCTTCCACAGCTTGTTCATGGCTGGCATCTCTGAGATCAATTCCATCCACCTGTAATTGGAAGGCCTCATCTTAAAATTGCAAAAAGCTACAAGAATCATGAGTGAGCTTTGTATTTTGATTAGGGGACTTTGAATAAAACCTACGCCCAAACCTTTGTTACTGGTGCAAAGGTTTCTAATGACTTGGCCTGAACGCACACGTTTGAGATTTCCAACAGCACTGAAAAACATCAACTAAATATTCTCCATGGTTTTAAAACCAGGATGTCAATGTTCTTGGTTCAGGCTCCATATGTTTTCCCACAAGCAACATAACAGAAGAGATATGATAATAAGAGGAAATAAGATAATGTAAAGAAAGTGGTAGTGTTTGCCAAATACTGCTTCCTGTAAATCCTATCCTGGAATAACCTTCCTCCCAAGACTTTACGAGATTTACAAACTGAAAATTGTTAGGTGCTGGAGAGTCTTTCATTATGGGGTATGCTGTCAGTACAGTGTACTTTTTTTCTTTTTATTTTTTTTAAAGCACGATAAGACAACTTTAGCTACTAGACACTTCCCACAGAAGTTAAACTTTCAGGTCAGAGCTGAAAAGCTTTCTCTCTTCTGGAAGTAAGGATTTACACAGGGTGACAAAAGACAAATTTTTGCTTGGTTGCTTTTCTTCATTCCTTTGTATGCATTGGTGTGTAAAACAGTTTGCCTCGTGATTCAGGTAAGCACCATGTTACAATGAGGTTAGCATCAGTAGAGCATTCTTACAGTGGCCATAATGAAAGCTAGAAGCTAACATAGAAAAGTTATTTGTTAGTGGCAATTCTTGAACACAAAGTTATAAGATGAGGATTACCCCTACCTTTTTAATTGTTTACCTTAACCATTCAATGTAAATAAAAAGAGCACAAAAACAATCTGAGAAAGAAAATTCTAAATCTGCAAGGAACTGAACAATAACACTACAGCACTCTGACACCCCATGATTGAAATACTGTATGCACTAGTACAGAATAGCTTTGGTACACCACAACTTGAGTAACTGAAATAATCCATTCAGAAACAGTCACATTAGCACACTATTAGTTACTTAATTTCACTCACTCACTCCAACTTCTGCAAGCACCATTGTCAGAGACAATTGGTGCATTTATAAAAATCCAGGTATACAGCTATAAGTAAGGTTTTTCTAATTTTTTATCAAGGAAATTCCACCTCCCAACTTGTTATACACTGGAAACTCTTCCATCCTGCTGCAGAAAGTACTGTCTATATTACGATATTATTTCAAGATCCTGTATACAAATCTTGCAGCAGACAGCAAACTGCAGTTTACGTATCACTGCGTAAAGCCAGCCCAGTCTGATCTAGGGGAAGAATCACCACTTCCATCACCCTGCTTAATATGTTCTTACTGATGGACAATCAGCTAAGGACATCCAGCAGAGTGTAGGGGATTGCAGTTCCTAATGGCCTGACACTCGAGATGAGGTAATGTCTGACTTATGATAATCATCGCAGGAAAGACACGCTCTTTTCAGTATATTCATTCTTCTCATCTTTAAACGAGAAAGCACAAGCGGCTGCATGAACACAGAACCGGCTAAGCTGAAGAGAAATCTAGATGAATTCCTCCCTGTGACACCACTGGTTACCCTGTCCTCAGGCATGGACACAGTGCTCGTAACTTCCTCTGTACCAAATCCAGCCTTCTTCATGTAAGCAGAAAAAAAAAAACCGTCACCCTTAATTCCTGCACAAGACGCACAAGAATGATGTGATCTGAGGAAGATTTAATTAGGAAGCAAGCTTGGCATTTATTTGTATACTTTGCCATTCACCAGCCATTTCTGTTGCTATCCAATATCCAAAGGTAAAACCTTTCAGCCTCACTAAACTTCAGCTTTTTCCTACACATTCTGGTTTGAAAACAGGCAGGTAGAACCGCTGGCTTTGTAGCCGCCTGCTCACAGAGTCCGTCATCTATGCTTTAGATTGTATATTCAACTTAAAGCTATCTGCACACAAACATCAGCAGATGGTACTACATACACTCTGTATGGCTCAAGAGGTGCCAGCTGGAGCAATTACACAGCTGTTGGCCCAGCTGACCACCTCAGCGGCTCCTGAGATGCCAGGGTATTACAAGCAAAAGGCACTCGGCTGGTACCTCCACAATCCGATCTCCGGTTTTCAGCGTCCCATTTTTGCCGGCTGGGCTGTCTTCCAGGATGTGCTTGATAAAGATCCCTCTCATCACTTCTCCATTACTCAAGCGGCTCCCCATCCCTCGTCCTCCAACAATGCTGATTCCCAGTGACTTGCTAGGCTCTCTCCAGAGTTCAACCCTGTTGTGACAAAACAAGGATCAAAATAAATGAAAATGTTATCATTATGACCAAAATAAATGAAAATCTGCTGTGATTATGACAAAGCTGCACAATGAAGACACCTGGATTTGCACAATGGCTTAAAAAAAACCCCAAAAAACCAGAAATAGCTCCTCCTTGGAAATTTATTTTTTTTCAGTGAAGTTATCTACTGGATTGCTCAGAAAGTCTGCAATTGTGTTTGCTGTTCAGTTTATTTTGGATTCTAATCAAAACTTGTAATACTTCTATCTCTTCTTACTGGGTCCCAGAGAGCCAGTCTATAAAGACGAATTACTAAAATAAGCAAGAACCTGCAAGACTGCAGTGATGAGGCCCAATGGAAGTAAAAATCAACAGTGAATTACTCCTGCAATGTACAACATACATAAGTGCAGCAATTCTGTTGTTTTCTTACTCATCTTACAATATATTACAGGACTAATTTTTTTTTAATTTCAGATGAAATTTTATACTCTGCAACTAAGATCTGCACTTACTTTCGGGGCTGGTTCCAGTTACTGAAAGCTGCATTTTGAAGTTCACTTTCTTCTCCTTCCCCCTCTTCACGTTCTGGAAGCTCTGGGAGTTCCCTGCTAACAAACAGGAACAGCTTTTTATTGCAATGGCTGTTGGTCTGAAGAAAATTCTCCATCTTTCAGCTCTTCTAAAATATCTTCCTGAACTGTGCAAAGTTTACAGAAAGAGTTACATTTGAGAGTTCTATGTGAGAAAACAGTAAGTCTTTTGACTCACCTGACAGTATGTGAAGGAAAAAGCTCAAGTGGCACAGCTCCCTCTGTTTGTTGTCCCAAACTGGCCCTGTACTTGTCCAAATTTTCTGCTGGCACATACGTAATACTGCAATAAAATGGGACATGATTAAAGCAGTATAAGGACTGCTGGTCCTACCTTTGGTGTGTGTGAGGAATGGTTATGAGGAAGCCACTCAAGACTACTTCATGGAGTCACTGACTTCAAAGCCACAATGCTGGTATGTTTGGAATAAGTAGTTAAATGAATCCTTTGTGACTTTGCAACAAATATGCATTTATGGTCAAATTAGGTAGCTGAACAGCACATGATTTTCTGAGGGGTGGCCACTCCATTTCAAGTAAATGGTGCTTGAACAACAAGAGTGTAATAGAGACAATCCAGCTTCAGTCAAAAACAGAGATTCCTCGTGCAAAGACAAACACTGACTGATCTGTGAAATGTGAAGCACCATCACCATCCTAAATGCTGGCTGAAAATGCTTCTTGAAGTTGGCTTGCAGGAGGTTTTGTGCTTTCCTGGGCAGTTTCGTATCTATTTTAGGTTTGTATGCTTTTGGTGAAAAGTATTGCATGGGTTTGGACATACAAATATGTTACAGCACACGACCTATGCTGCAGGGAGTAATTCCCTGCTCATCTTCTTCCTCCACCCCTTCATGCACTCCCAGCCAGCTTGGGACAGTCAGACAGTCAAGTTTCACCAGCCAAATGACATGCAGACTCCAGAAGCCCTGGTATAACCTGACCTTGTTTGAATGCCAGGAACAGAAATGGCTCAATAGACTGGGGAGGGGGAAACAAAGAGAAGGAGAAAGATTAAGCCATAAAAAATATTTCTTAAAAAACTTCCCTCTACAGGCTAAAGGACACCATGATCTAAACCGGGCTACTTAGATGGCCCTTCTTTAATGATGTTTTGCCTTCTTAAAACCCCTTAGCTGTTCAATAAGCAACTTAGCCATCAGATACAAGTCTGCCAAGAAGTAAGGCTGATGGAAAAAGAACATCAAAAAAAAATCCTGTCTGCCCATCCATCACATGGTTAAAAGAACGTATTTTCTCACAGAACAGACATGGCAAAAATAAAATAAAAATCCTGACCACTTCACAAGGACATCTAAGCTGCTGAGAAGGGACTCAGCTCCCAGTCTCACCTGAAGTCCTCTTTTGTCCAACACTCTCTGACTGCCACCAATTCCCCCTCTCACTGGTTTTCTGCTGAATATAGCAAGCAGAAGTAGGCAGAGCAGATGAACTTTTATATGATTAATGCTATCTGTCCAAAACACTCTATCAAAATTATCCTGACGACCATCTTTATTTGTCTTCTTCATCTCTGCCCAAGAACGTTCCCTATCTCCTCTCATATCTACCACACACAGAAAACTGCAGAAAATGGTCATTAAGGAGGTGCCTAGGGTGCTGAATTAGAGGAACTCTCCAGTTCTTTCAATGGAAATCTAAACCATTCATATTATCACCAGTTCTTCTCTCCATTAGATTTCCTCCCTCTTCTGCTTTGGGCTTGCTTTCAAACACACAGGTGTTACATGCTTGACACAAAGTGTTTTCATTTTTAAATGCTGGGGAGTTAACATACACTAGGGAACAAACACTCAGCATGTCACTGACTCTTATCTGTACTCCCTAAGGACTTCACAGCACTAGGAAATATGCAAGATATGCAGCATTTGTTCTGCAAAGCCCTAGAAGCAAAACAGAGAGAAGCAAGGGGGAAAAGAGATTTTGAAAACAATCACTACTATTTCTCAAACATCTCCAACTCCACATGAGTTGAACTATAGCGAAGTGCTAGTAGTATGGTCACAAAACACTTAAAGGAAGGTGCCCCTGACTGTGGCAGGTGAGTTGGAACTAGATGTTCCTTAAAGTGCCTTCCAACCCAAAGCATTCTATGTTTTGGGCAAATGCTGCTGAGGAAGCATCACCCACTAAGCCCATAAGAACACCTTGCCCCTACCAAAATTACAAGATGTGCAAGCTGCATTTCAACAAAAGAAAATGTGTCATTCATCCAGTTAGATTCACCATTTTTATCCCAATCAAATTCATCAATTTCCACCCCATCAAGTAAGTAGGAAATAATGTATTTTCCCTTGAAAGACAGCTGCAGTAAAGAAACCAGAATTGCAAGCAAGATTTCTGCTGGCTAGAATGCTTGGACAACCTCTTTTATGCTAAACTGCAGCTGTAAGCTATTGTTCAAAGTATGGGAAGGAGAATGGCAGACTTCTAAAAAGGAAACATATGCCCAGATTCAGCCTCGATGCAGTGGAGTGTGATCACCGACAGTAGGGTGCTCAACATCTTTCAACTCTTGCCCAGTTCTTCTCTGCGAAGACCATGTAGCAAACAATTACACAGGGTACCAAGGTCTAAAGGCAGTAATAGTTCTTACCTCATACTTCCGTGCAACATCAACATTACAGATCAGGCAAAAAAGAGGTAAAACATATGCACTGCGATACCCTGTTGTTTTTCATATATGAATGAGTAACTGACATTGTGCTGAGACATTCAAAAGGTACGGCTCAAAGGATGCTCTCAACAAACCTTACATGCTACTTACAAACACATCCCAGGATCTGTTAGGCAGCTAAGCTTTCCTTTCTGTGAACAGCATAGAAACTGAGAAGACATTCACTCCTCCGTTTAAAAAAATGCATTTAAAACTGAACAACTGAATTACCTAATTGATTTCCATAGATGAATTCAAATAGTATCACTGGGAGCTTTTACATTTTAGCTCTTTGGAAAATGACATTATTTCTATCCTAGTACTTAACTACAGTTCTTATTGCCTAATTTTAAGCACTCAACGGAACATTCAACATGCTTTTAACTGTTCATTCTTACCTACAACTGAACTTCAATAATGTGTCAGCTACTTCATAAATCTAAACCAGAACACTTTCTTGTTTTGTAAACAGCATAGAAGAGTAAACTAAATTACATGGGTCAAATGTATGTAAAGGTATATTCTGTGTACAAGTTCACCTTTGTTTCTTGCTCATGATTTCCAAAGTTCAGCTAACGGCAAAGATTTCCCTAACTGCTTTTATTAGCTAAGCTGTATTACTGATGTGACTGTACTCCTTCCCTCTCTCCTTTGAATGTTATTATTGAAATGAGAAAATTATATAAAAAACCTAATTCTGCTGCAAATTAGAGTTTTAGTAAGTATGTATACCAGACCACCATCTTTGGTCAGTGGCTGTCTTGCCCTACCTTTTGTGACACACAGCAAGGTCATAGTGTACTAAAAACCTTGAATTTGTATCTGCTAAGAGGTTTTTTGCTGTTTAGTACTTCATGGGCACACACCCCACAATTAACAAATCCACCTGCTGAATTGCTACTGTAGCTCACTTCTTGGAGATCACAGTGAGGTCTGAAGACATTCAGCATCATCCTGAACAACTTGGTGAGTGACTGGGATTATGAGAAGCCCAGAGAAGAAGGGTGTTGGACTTCTCTGGTCAACTCTGTTGACCCTTTTGCTGTAAGTGGAAATAAGAATCCACTCGGGCACCCGAATGGTCCTGGCAAAAGGGACTGATAATTGCCTTGATACGTTCACAGAGAAAAGAGTAACAGAAACAAGTGCCAGAAAATAAGTATGAAGACACAGAAACCAGGAAACAAGTAAATGACTGCTCTACCATTGTGCTGCATGTCTTATCTGCAAGAGAAGTTCAAAAATTTCAAGGGAAAGTATATGCAGGGTTTAATCATTTCCTCTCTTTCACAGCTGTACAGTTTGAAGGAGAAAATGTTCTGGATTCCTTTCTTGAGAGCTACAACCACCCTCCTCCCCCCAGAGATATGCACTAGCAATGAGCAGCGACAATGGAAACAACAATGGGTGTACATATGAAAATATCCTGTAAACACAAAACCGCATGCAGTACAGAGGAACATTTATCACATGCTTGACTGAACAGCCACACAAAACCTTGAAACACCAACAAACCAAATAACAAAGTATGAAAAATATTCAGGACACATTGCTGTTGTTAACACTTAAGGTCTAATTTGAACCTTTTTATACATGAAGAAAGTAAAATGTAAGTAAGTGCCACAGAAAATATGACACTGAGATTAATCCAGATATCAGTACATCATCCTCATGTCAATTCTAGCTGTGAACCCTGTATACACGCATGCGCGCACACACACACAGACACACACACATGCTCTGAGCATGTTCTGGGGTGGCTGTCATAGATTAAATTTTAAAATATCAGCAGTATTTATTTTTTTTTTAATACAGGTGTTTTCATTCCAGTCTTAAAAGTATACTCCAATCTTCAAGTTTAAAGCAATATACACATACATATACACACACCCTTGTACCTTTTTTAAGAAAATACACATAAACATTAACATGTGCAGCCACATGTACAGACACAAAAAGAGAGAGAATATGTACCTATATCTGGATATATCCCTGACATTACTATGGATGTCATAAAAGCATGGAATGATTTTACAGACAAATTGCAACACAGAGCCATAATGAGTGTCTGAATTGCCAATACTCACACATAACTGAGGGCCTGATCATCAGCAGGTGCTGGAGAAGATCTAGAATGTGAAGCATATGAGGTAGTATCTTTTTACAATGGTGTTAACAAATGTCAATGTCTCATGCTGACTGTGAGAGGCATATTTATGTAGTTAAAAGTGTGAGCTGCTTTTTTTTTGTTTTCTTTCTCCTTTTTGCTTTTTTTTGCTTTCCCCATTCCACCTCCACTTCATCTACACCTCCCCCAGAAAGCATCTGCTCTTTATTATTTTCTATAGCAGTGATTATTAACAAGCATGGAAAATGAAACTGCAATCTATCTTTTATTTCTTGATCAGGAATTCATCCCCACATTTTTGGCAGGTGAATTCTGATTCAGCTCTGTAATTATCTGACAGATGTTACAAGCAGCTGCTGCTGAGCACAAAACACTGGCTATTATTACAGAAATATAAAAGCTCCTGGCAAGGTGGAATGAGAAGTGAAACGAAATGCATTCTGTATGGCCACACATCTGGTTTTCTACACACAAAGGGGAAAAAAATAAATACCTTAGTCTGAAACTCATATTTCTGGTTCTTGAACTATTCAAAATCAAATTTTCTTCAATAAAACAAAACAAAGCATTTATGTGGCAAGTAAGAACAGGTTTGCATTTTCTCAGTAAATAATGTCTGCCACTGAAATAAAACTTTGAAATTAAAATATTTCTACCTAATCACTTTTTGAAGGCACTTTGCAACCGAAAAAAAGCTCAGTCTTACAGTTCCAACTCTTCAGCCCTGTATGGATGAAGAGGAATGATACGTAGACAGATACATCTGAGTACTTGTGCACCCTTGTTTCCCATGGAAGACAACAAAGAGATGCAACTTGTTCATGAGAAACGCTGGCCCTTAAATAGCAAATCCTGCATCACAGTGGACCACACTAGCTCTGAAGCGACATCTACATAGCTGTGTATCTCCCTCGGAAAACATGAACATCTGTCATGAGATAATGATTCACATCTCCAATTTCAGACATGGGACATTACCCCCATTTTTATCATAATATTTTTCCTGAGATCCTGTACTGCTCCTGAAAGTACAGATTACAGAAAACTTTAATTATCCTGAATAGGTATCAAAGCTACGTAGGCCAAAAAATATTGTCCTTATTCTTGCAAGACTCCTTTAGAAGCTACCATAGGTTTTGGTCTTTCAGTTCTTTAAAGTGCTGAAGCCAGCTTCACTTTAAATCCTTATCATGGGAATATAAGAATATGAATAGCAACTGCCCCTCTTCTGCAAGGTCTTTCAGAAAGGGCATAAACTTTTTTCTGCAAAATCTGAATATTCACATCTAAGACAAGATTTTGGTATTTCTGACGTATACGTAAAAGAGTAAGACTACAAAAGTTATAGGCACATAGTGTAAAGCGCAGCAGCTATGAAGGGATAAGCACAACTAATGAGTGCATCTGTGCTTGGTTACGTAACTGTGGCACTAATAAAAGACTCCTCACAGAAGAACGGTGCTGTAACATCTGTGTATCTAAGCAGACACACACACACATGCATGCATGCATGCATACCAACTGATTTCAGCTGTGGTAGTCAGAAGTAGAATAGAGTTTAAAAGCTTACAATAAAAATCAATGTCACATTTTATCAATAACTCATATTGATGACAGAATTGACAATAATGTAATCCATTATATGAGCACATCCCATTATTTAAACAAGCCTGTATTAAATCATAATCAAAATCTGTGACAAATATGGGGCAATTTAACTTACTACCCACAGAGAAGATACTTTGTCTATCTGTTCCTGAAATGCCAAGTCTCTTCAAAGCTAGAATACTTCTGGGGAAGAACCAAATGCCCTGCAGTTCATTTTGAACTGACAGAAACCACACAGTTACCTGTAACAGCACTGGGGCTGAACTGACCCAATCCATGCTACCACGGGTTTGAGAAAAACAGCTACTAGATTCCTGGAGCTGCATTGCTGTGTTTAGAGCACTGCCTACAAGCTGAGGAACAGTCTTATTTCTAGATGATGCACGTGGGCAAAGTTAACTCCATAACCATGAGAGCTAGAAAGAATTTTACTTTAAGAGAAAATTAAAGGGTTGTGAATTGAGTGAACTTGAGAAGAAGAAACTTTCTCTTCAAGCAAGTGTATTTTTCAGAACTTGTATTGATTACTACAAGTTTAGAGTAGTACTCCCAAAAGCAGGTATTTATGCACTAGAGCAACAGCACCTTTGTATGTACTAATAAAAACTTGTGACTTCACAAAACACACTATTTCTACTTTTTGTCACAGATGTACTGAAAATGTTTCAAATTTTACTTTTCTGCATTAACATCATGTGTCATACTTTCTGTCTGGCAGTCAAAGCCAAAATCCATTACAAAGATCTTCCTGAAATGAAGCCACTTGTGCAATGGCCAGGACAGTTCACCTTTGACAAAAACAAACACCCTGAGGAAACCCCTACTTTCTTCAGGAAAGTCATATTGTGAAAGCAAAACTCTAATACCATTCCTTCAATATCACCAGGTAGGGCAGTAATGATGATATTTACCACTGATAGCAGTAACTTTAGTAAGAACATCCAAAGCCTCTCACACATGTGATTTTATCTTTCAAATGCACGAAGCTGTAATCCCAAGGTGAATTATCCATCTGAAGTTGTTAACTTAAAGGTAAATTCAAGTTGTAAAAATAAAATTTTCATTTAGAATACTTCCATAAATAACCAGATATTGATTATTAGTCTCTTCCTACCACAATTCATCATCTACCTTTACCTACTTTATATCTGGTCCAATGAGTGAATGCCTCCTTAGCATAGCCCGGGCTTGTGCATTGGTTAAGTCAGTGGTTGACTCTTCATTAATGGACAGGATGCAGTCCCCCACACCAATCCGTCCATCACGACTTATTGAGCCTCCATGGATGATGCTGCGGACTATCATTCCTGAGCCATTTTTATTGGAACTTACCGTCATCCCTACAGTGAAAAACACATTAAACAGTTAGTAATGTCTTTGAGAGCTAGCTCTGAAAAAGAAATGTAACCTGGGGCACGGAAGACAAAAGCCAGCCAGCCCGCCTGTCAATGTCAGCAAGCCTGTAAACATTGCTCTTATTCTCTCTTGCAATCTCCTCCTCCAATCAGTAGTTACAAGTCACAACCTCAGCATCTTTGCTTTACCTTGCGTCGTTTCACATACCAGGCTCAAAAAAAAAAAAACAAACAAAAAAAAACCAACCAAACAAACAAAAACAAAAAAAAAACCCAAAAAATAAGCAGAAAATAAACAAAAAAAGGTAATTAAATTGTTTCTAAACCAGTCAAATTTACCACTTTTCTGGATGGCTTATGGAGTTTATACACCACATTTCAATTCATTTTATAATGGTTCTCTCTGGAAAGGTGGTGGAATGATTAAAGAGTTAATCAGGAGCATAGAGACAACACAACCACATACTTATTTTCAACAAAAAGCCTCAATCAGAGGCCACTTTGCTAGTGGCTGCATTTCTGCCCTCCTAGGTGGACCACTGCTTAGGCCTAGAAGAGTGTCCTGACATCTGTGAGAGCCTGTGCACTACTTACGGATACAGTCCACTACCTGACACCATGACTCCACACCTGTGGCACAGCAAGACATTACTTCTCAATGTTTCTACACCACATTTAACTCCACTTCCTTTTCGCTAATGGGATTTGAGATAGAGATGCTCTTCTCTCTCCTCCCCTGTGGGAAGTCTTGTGACTGCTGTTAGACTCATGAGTTCTCACTGTTATTTTCAGGACAGTTGGTGCTCATAAAATCAACCCTGATGACAGTTCCAGGAAAAGTTCTTAGCTCTTTCCTAAGGCAACAGAAAAGTACCTGAAGGGTCATCATTCTGGAAGGCCAGCTAGCGGACCCAGCTTCCACTATCTTAATACTGTCAAATTAATTTTTATTCTTTTTTGTGTGCTAAAGCTTTCCTCTACTAACAAGATGAAGCCACTGAAGTAAGAGAGCCTTATAGAGAATATCCTCTGGAGAAGGGGGCAGTGACTATTCTGCTATGTGCTCTCTTGGTTTTGCATGTAAACATCAGGCTAGGAAGCACTGGGAGTGCAGCTGTGTGTCTGCACCTTATTGTCCAGACTGTGAATCTGTGCACTATTGCCCAGACTGTGAGTGGAAGATGAAAGCTACCCAGAGCAGATCTAGTGACTACAAAAAAATTGTAACCATTTCTATACAAACACGGCTACAGAAGACAGAGACTGAACAATTTACTCTGTGACCGCAGACCTTGGGAGGCAGATTGGCTGAACAGAGTTTAGAAGGCAGGTATAAACCCCAAGCTACTCAGACTCAGCCAACCAAAAAAATATCTGCATATATACATCCGTCTCAGAGAAAAAAATAAAATTAACCATTTAAAAAACAACACTAATCCCAATATTCCTTTGTGTTTTTTAGGACTCCTTCCAGAAAATAAATCTCTCTTAATAGTGTTGGCTCCTCACACCCACTTGTAGCCAAGATCGACATAGTTGTATGAAGTACTAGAAAGTGGCCCTAACTAGCAAGGAATGGCCTGAAAAGGTTCCTAGACACAGAAATACATCTACTTCTCTACTTTGGTACATAGAAGTTCACATTTCTCTTTTGGAAAAACTGCAAAACCCATCTTCATGATGATACTTTATATTAAACTGATGAAAGAATATGGTGTTACCATTGACTGGAGATTTATATCTATGATTTGCCAGAAAATTATGTCAGCCGTGGACAGGTGTAATTTAAGCATGGGGGCAGCAGATCTGTGATACAGACACGCAATGCCACTGACATGCCTTGCTATCAGAAAAAGCAGAGGTAAACTGTCTGTCACCTACCTCTCAGATTAGTAATATCACAATGTTGAGCACATTTGGCATTTACCAGAGCTGTCCTGCAGAGGATACCCCAGCATTTACACTTACATACTTCTTCCAACAACCATCTCTTGAAAGATCTGCTCATACAGGTTACGTAGTCAGAGGTGAATGTAAATAAAACTGCAAGAGTGGTCTCCACCAGAGTATAGGCAGTGTGGACAGAAAAGCAAATTGCCACGGAAACAGCTGAAATGAAGTTTGAAGCTGTGAACGTAACTGCTGCTTGGTTAAGCCAGTAACAAACAACAGTATTACTGAGGCCAGTGTAACAACACTTTAGAAAAACATTACCCAGGGTTTCTATGCTGACATCCTCATTACAACAGATCTGCAAGGCTGATGTCACACTTTGGACAGTTACAGTTTCAGGTTAAAAATGCAAATGCCACTGTCAAGTTGCCAACGGCATCACACAGGACAATGGCATTTCAGCTTTTCTGGCATTTGGGTCCTCCATCCTCTTACCTTTTAAGAATCACAACCAAAAGGTTAGAGCTCCAGCTACGCCTGCTCTTGAAGAGCTATTGCAAGCTATAGATGACACCGTTTAAAAGGAAAAAAGAAGTGCCAGCTCTCAGCTGAAATAATTGATGCAGCTGCAGCTCTCAACATCATTCACAGCTCTTGATTTAGCTCCTTTTGTAAAAATGAAAGTTAAAAGCAGTGCAGCCATGTGTATAAATTGCTCGCTGTGCCCAGGCAGATTCCCAGGCCAGAGCATGCACAGACTGGAAGAAAAAGACCACAGTCAAAAGCCAGGAGAAAGCATTATTCACATTCATACTATATATACATTAAAGGCCAGTCTTACTTTTCATGTGTGCAACGTCTGCCAATGCGCACCCTGCCCCAAGTTTATATTTTTATGCTGTATTAAGCTTGACAAGAAATTTGCTTTCTTTGTTCACTGCACTTAAAATACTCCTAAACATACATGAAAAAGACTGCTTTATGGAGTTAAGAGGTTACTGTAAACAAAAGTTTTTTTAACAAAATCCAAATGCCTGGAACTGCTCTGTGACCTGCATTTTACACAGCCTGGGAATGAGGCCAGTAAAGACAGTAGTTACCCAAGCACCTCACAGCAATGAAAGCCAACGTATACCCACTTCAGCCTTGACTACAGCTTTATATTCTGGGAAGGCTGATTTTATGCCAGATTAGTTTCTGATCCAGTTTTGGAGACTGGCTGTATCAGGGAGAAGGTGATACACGGCAGAATGTGCACCCCGCCATGAGAAGGTATTTCGTACCAGGCAGAAGCAGGCACTGAATTACACCATTCACAGCATCCCATCCACCTCTGCACAGCAAGGGAGTCCTGAGTGGTGTCTTTTTATGAACAGTCTGTTCTGTGGACAACTCATCCTAATGTGTTTGCGAAGTCACTGCAGAGAGCCAGCACCCACACAAACTCCTGCCCTACCAACACCAAAGAGTCTTCAAGGACGTGCATCTGGCCAGAAGAAACAGCACCAGAACCTAAATCAAAAGTAGATGAACACTCCAGCCATGAACAGGAAGAGAGCACCACTGCTGTTCACCACAAAGCCTCCCTCCTGCTAGCTCTAGAAACTGGCCTGGAAGGATGCAATCTCCACACTCCCCCTCGCACTGCCCAGGGCCACACCACAGTCCAGAAGAGGACTCTGAAAAACATTTCCGTCTGTTGTGCCTGTTCAGTCCAAAATGTGCCTCTAGTCAGTATACTTAGGAAGTTGCAGATACTCAAAACTCTGAATTTCTCTACACAATCATAGTATCATTGAGCTAAAAATACTACCTATTAATTGTACCAATGACCTGATTTTCAGAAATACTGAGGCACTTAAAACTTGTATAAATATGTAGCAAGGAAGTTAACAGCTTGCTAGACCCTCCTGACCAACCTCAGAAAGCAAGATCATTTTCTGTTTACATACATTTGAAACTCTACTCTGGAGCTCTTCAACCAAAGTGTTCTTCTACAACATTCCTTGGCTGTATCTTGTTCTTTCCCCACATTACATAAACATACAGACATTAAAAAAACCAAAGTATTAAAATTATTATGTTGACATTTAGGAATTACTAGGAATTTTCATTACGGGGGTGGGGGGGGAATCTCATACTGGAGACGTTACTTTTGTGTTCACGGTGACAGAAAATAAATCCATTGCCACCACAGCCAAACACAGTAAGAAGAGCAAAGAATGAATATCCCAAAATGCTTTCCATACTAAAAAGAAAATGCTTAATCTTTACTAACTGTCCTGGGTTCAGCTACAGCAGTCATTTTTTTCTCCTTCTTAGTAGCTGGTGCAGTGCTGTGGTTTTGACTTTCAGTCTGGGGATCAACGCTGATAACACCGATGGTTTTAGTTGTTGCTAAGTGATGTTTACTCTGACCAAGGACTTTCTCAGTCTCATGCTCTGCCAGGGAGGAGGGGAAGCCGGGAGGAAGCAGAGACAGGACACCTGACCCAAACTGGCCAAAGGGGTATTCCATACCACAGCACGTCATGCCCAGTATATAAACTGGGGGGAGTTACCCGGAAGGCCCAGATCGCTGCTCGGGTCGGGCTGGGTATCGGTCGGCAGGTGTTGAGCGGTTTGTGTCCTCTCCCCTTGTTATTCCTCTTATCATTATTGTTGGTAGCAGTAGTGGTTTGTATTACACCTTAGCTACTGAACTGCTGTTACCTCACCCCGTATGAGTTCCTGATTCTCCTCCCCATCCCTCCGGGAGCAGGGGGAGGAAGGGGTGGGGGGGAGTGAGCGAGTGGCTGCGTGGTTCCAAGCTGCCAGCTGGGCTTGAACCACAACACTAACAAAACAGAAAACTAATGAGAAAAACAGAAAGCCATGTTCCTGAAAAGGTTACAAAAAACGTTAGCTACCTTACCTAGACTTGAATTGCCTTTTGCAATAGTGATAGTCTTCTCGTACACATTTTTTACTGAATTTGGGATTGTGGGAATTCCCTCCAAAGCTACTGGGCATCTCTTTTCCATCAAAAGCACTTGATCCTAACACAGGAGAAAATAACGTAAGTTCAGAATACTCATGTATGAGAAATAAAAATACGACTGGACATCCTGACCTCAACTAATCATACCTTATACAAAAGCTAGGTGAATAATTAACACAGATTCCTTATACAGACACTGGAAAAGTCAGTTCATCAAAGATCAAACTGACATACCTATTTTCTGTTTTCATGCAGGTTATACAGCTCATCTACCACAAGGTATGCTTTTAATTTAAGAACATCAGTAACACTCTTGAAATTAGTGGGCTGAACTCAAGTGCTCTCAGACTTGTTTACCACAAATGCCTGACGATCTGTCAGTGCTAAAATAACAAATCTTGCAAGAAACTGCAGCTCTATAAATAATTTCTTAATAAATCACTGAACAGAAGAAAAAGAAACACGTCACACTGACTGTCATATAAAGGAATGTTTCATTTGCACACTGTGGCACTGCAGGCCAGTTTGTGAGCTGAACCACACAGGCCTGCACAAACACCAGCATACAAATTGTTACACCACTCCCTCTTGGCTTCCTAGGCCTGGTTTTAAGCCGTGCACCTCCTCCTTGCATCCATGCCTCTTCAGAGGTTAACAGGGAATATGCTCAAAGGACACACTGTTGTCCAACAGAGTTTACTGCTGTAAGGTATGCGTAGACTTTTATATACCTCTGTACTGCCACTGTCTGAGATATCACTATCTTGACACCATGAAATACCTGCTGGTTTGGAAAGTTGCAAATATGTAAGTTTTGAAAGTTGCAAATCTGATGTGAGCTATGACATCTGATGGACATTTATAATCAAAGAACCATACACGGTTGTTAGCCAGTGACAATTCCTGTAGGAGATACTATGGTGTAATACAGCCTTTACATAGTTTTTTTTACTGATTATTCAAAAAAAAAAAAAAAAAAATCTTTACTTTTCCAGTGGGATCAAGCTGCATGGTAGTAGCAAGGCCTGTACTTAGTGCAATTTCTGCTGTTTTCTGAGATCCAGTCCATGTTGCCGCGTTTTCACTTTCATTTTGGTTGGTATCCAAAACATCCAGAGGCAGAAGATCCTTTTTAGTAAAACCAGTGGCAGTTTCCAGGCTATTCCCCTCTACAGACTTTTGCTCTCTCTGATTCAGATCCATGTTGTACAGATTCTTGTCAGATACACGGAAATCGGCTGCAGCATTTGAATGTTCCTCTCCAACAGACTGTTAAACACAGGGGACAATGAACGATCAACATTACTTTGTAGTATAATTACAAACTACATTTCATGCTAAAATCTTACACAGAAAATAATCACACAGAATTTAAACATATTGTTGTAACATGAAGCATTTTACTGTAACATTTACTTGCTTCCTCAGCCAATTTCTTCTGTTTTAAAATACCAAAAATCAATTAAAATAAGTTACTGCAAAGGCCAAATTCTTATTTGATACTCATCAATAGTTCTCCTCTAACAAAAGGCTGCATTACTAGGACTAAGCTCTCTATACAAAATTTGTTTAGACTTTCAAGATTCCAAGGTCCTGAATTCCAAATATTTTAAGCGATTTTAATAACCTCCTGAAAAAAAAAAAAAAATAATCTTCAAATATTCTCTAGCTGAGCTTTCAAAGTAAGTAATTTTAAAAACATGTAGGCCATTAGACATTAGAAGAATGTATCACGGACTTAGACATTGTGTCAGTACTAGGGATTTTTGTATCAATATTAGGGATTTTTCTCTAAAATATACTAAATGTAGTCACAAGAATGTCTACCTATATTTGTCTTGGTTGTTATCCACTTGTCCTACTAATTCTTCTGTTACCTTTCCAAAAAGTGGGGAAAACACGTTTCCTAGGATTTTGGGATATTTTGCAACATTTTCTATCAAGGGCCTTAGAATTAATTTTTCTCATCTTTCCTAAAGTGCATACATGCTTGTTCTGTCCCCAGACAATCATGAGAAACGGTTCACCTGTAAGTAAGTGGTTTAAGTAACATCTGAGAAGGTAATTGAGCAAAGCCTAAATACAACTAATCTGCATGATACAATCAATGACATAATTTCCTACCTTTTGGAAAACAAAACACCAAACTGTATTTCCATTATTCTGTAAGATTTTGGAGACAGCTGGGACGCATACTTTTAAGTCTGGTTTGTATCCATTTCCAAAACAATGAAAACAAGATCGAGATAATTCCCAATATTTATTCCATATGCCATATATACATATTAAAGTTGCAGCACATGCCTGTTTTAAGTTTTGTTTCACTTAAAGGAAAGGCAATGCTGTAATTTTTGAAGATAAACATGATTTCAGGAATTTGTAACTACACAACATGTGGCCTCATTAGAGCATTTGCATCACTTTGACTTCAAGATTTTTCATCACCTATTTCAAAAGTGACACCAAAGGCATTCAGAACCTGTCAACTGCCCTGAGGTCCAAAATAGCTAAATACCTCTGCATTCCTCACAGCATTGAACAGCATTTTTTTCGTTTTTACAGTATTTCATTTGCTTCAGAAGTCTTCTTTAATGAACCGATTTTCTTGCCACGTTCACCTTTTGAAGTCATTCATAACTAAATGCTACCTGATGAACTCACTTCATACTGGTGAAAAGAGAGGAACACTGAAAAGTCAGAACCATAATCCTTTAAAAACCATGAGAACCGAAGCCATCTTTAAGTCAGTGCTGAAAATAACTTAAGATTTTCTAGAGCCTCAACATGATATATAATGTAAATCCAGCCTCTATCTCATAAAATGCTTCTCAGCATGCAAAATGCATAATCCGTTTAAGTAACAATTACAGAGCTAAACAATGCAATCTGTCCCACTGGCACAGCAGAGATGTACTCTTCTGTGGATTAGGAGAAACCATTAGAAGATGAATTTAGCTTTCTAACCAGTGCTTCAGAAGGACTGAACATATTCCAGAAGGATAAAGGGAGTTATTGAAGCTCAAGTGGGGCAAAAGAAGCAGCAGCTATTGTATTCCAAGCCCACAGACTGCAAACCCTGGAAGAAACCCCTACAATGCTTTCAAAGATGACTGCTAGGAGAAATTACAAATCTACAGATTGTCAAGATTGTCAAGAAAAAAGAGCATGGAAAACCATGGAGAATCATAAAACATCAACTCTGATACAATCAAGTCATTAAGGGTATGTGACTAGCAAGAAAAAAGATGCTGATCTTAATACTCTTAAAGAACTTAGCTTCATTTACTGTCTTTAAATAGATATTGTTAGCAATCAGTTGTTTGAAATATATGGATTGATTTTTAATTACAGTAACTGTATGAACATCTCATTTCAGAACACAGTAAATGCATTAGCAAACATACCAACTATGAAGCATAAAAGCAAAGCTTAGGATGAAAACTTACTCTTGCTTTTCATACCTAAAATACTGTAGAATGATGCAGCTATTTTGTGTTACCACTGTTTGCTATGCTCTGAGGTAGTAACAATTAAGTTTTTGTAGCAGACTGCTCACCACAGCTTTAACGCTACAATCATCTCACCACACTTTATCTGGCTATACAAAATAAAAATACAAGCTTTCAATCTTATAGCTGCCCCTCTCTTCAACACAGATGTCTGTCTTCAAGACACCAGCTACACCCTGAACAAAACTGTACTTTAATCTGGTAACAAATAGTGCAGTTTGAACCAGAATGACATAAACCATATCTAATAAAACATATCTAATAACAGGCTTTTCATACTTATAATCAAAGTTCTTTACCAATAAAACCATCCTCCTCTTTACCTTGGGAGTTGACAGTGGAAGACAGAAGGTGTAGTTCAGCTCACCGCTACAGGTACTGCCGTGCAGAGCTATCATTGAAGCCTGGAAGACGTCACTGTCTAGAGAATACTGTGATTCAAAGGTGGACTCATCCGCTAGATCTGCCTCGCTGGAGTCCACCTAACAATAAAAGCAATTAAATCAGCCAGGCTGTTACCTTCACACCGCGTAAGCCCCAGACACATGCACCTCAGCCACTACACACTGACTGACACTTTTCTTGTATTTCTTTTTCCCCCCTGCATGTTTTACACTGAAGTTACACTTGCATAGAACAGTACGAAAGATTTCTGCTTCCATTATAATTCATGTTACTACATCTTCCGAGGTTGCAAAGAAGATCTGAAGTGAGAGTCTCAACTGGAATGAGATGCAGGGCTAAGGCAGGCTCATGACTGTTAACGGAAGTGTGAGGTGTTGGAGAATTCTGCTGTGCTCCCTGGCATCAATATTTTGATTTTTTTAGGGCTTTGTTTTGTTTTGTTTTGTTTTAATTTTATTTTACAAGAATTGACACTGAAAAAATTCTGAGCTTCACTTAGTGCCACCTGTCAGGAACGTTGCCCCAACCTAACTTCACAGGTTCAGTTGCTTTCAAAATGGTACAAAAAAATAATCATCTGGAAACTGTGACGATTTCCAATACATTTATGAGGAAAGAAAAAAAAAAAGACATAATTTTTATGATTTCCAAAAGATTTTAAATTTGACAACAAGATTAATACGGAGACTTCTGTCTTACATGAGAAATACAATTTTAAAAAGACATGGACATAGGCAGTACTTTTTGTGTGCCTCTGTGGTGAATCATACCATGAATTCGGTATATCAGATTCACAACACAGTCACATTCTGCAGATTCACAACCTGCAGTGATTGAACTGATTCATTTTTGGAGTACAAATGATCCATTTTTTAATGATCTCAACCCTAGAAACTTAACAGCTAATTAAAACTGCTCCTTTGGTGTAACTGACTCTCAGCCCATCTTCTGGAAAATGCAGACTACTGTTTCCAAAGCTATGCCCTAAAACAGGGAATGTAAAAAACTGGGATAGATCTGTAGAATCTGAGGGCAGATTTATCTATGAAAAATGGTATTTCATGAGTGCACTCCGCAAACGTATCTTCAAATCCGTTACTGCACATTCATTTTCATATTTTGCACATTTAACTAGTTGACAGAGTTGAAAACCTAACCATATTATCTGCTATATATTTTCATTGTTCTTTCACAATTTTAATTTTTTGTATGGATCACAGATAGAAGTAAAATTTCTAAATACTCAACTTTTAATCTGATTTTTTCAACACATCTTTAATTAAAGGTTATTTACAATATATAACCTAGTTTATTCATACTTCTTATCAATGAACAGTAGGTGGCAAACATAGTTACTTACTACTGTACCAAGGTAACAAACTGCAGAAGAAAAACAGGCAGTCTTGTTTAAAAACAAGTTACTAAAACCAGTTTGTCATTTCGCAAATGTGAAAAAATAGCAAACATACTGGAAGCCGCAACTCAGGGGGTTTTGCCCTATAAGGATCCATTTCTGATTTTTGTTAGGTTTTGGGTTTTTTTTCTAATTAAGTTCTGGTGTTCAGTAGAAACTGCTTCCTACCCATGTCCCTGAAAAATGAGGGCCAAATAACTTCAATATCAAATTCAGATCAGTAGAAATAACCATGAGAAGATATTGTCAGAACACTTTTTTATACTCAGAATATTTTTTTATATTCTGTTTTGGAGTTGGTTTGTTTGGTTAGGTTTTGGTTTTTGTTTTGTTTTTGTACAGTCCTGTTTCCTGTGCCTTTTCTATCTGAGTAACTTCTAGGCTATATAAGGCACTGAATGCTCAGGTAAGCTGCATTGTTAGTACAAGCGAACACCTTTTGACCTTGCAAATCTCATAACCACTGATTGATGCTGAAGCCTAAATACTATCAGGAGGAAGCACTGGCAGCTTTTGAAGACAGACAGCATTCCTTGTAAGGCTGGCTTACATGCAAAAAAAAAAAAAGAGTTCCAAAAACTTTTCAAGGTAGAGAAGTGATATATTATGATATAGACAAAAAGATTTATTTATTAAATAAGCACATGAATATTTCTCTATACAAGGTGAGATTTTCAAAAGGATACTGAGTGCATGCAAGGAAAACGAGGAAGCCATGCACTTTTGAAAATCTCAGAAAAATAATTTCTTCTTTTCCAGCAACTAACATATCATAGGCCAGATTCACAGCTCATGCAAACAGCGAAAATCTCCAGATGCCAGTTTCTACCATGTCGGTAGAAACTACCAACTACAGTGGATGAGTAATGTGGTGACAGTAAACACTAAAAATAAGCATGAGCAGTGACAAAGCAACCCCTTTCATTACAAAATGCAAAGACTTAAGAAATCTTTGGTAAGTTGGGCCACTAACCAGAGCCAGCTCAGCATGGAAGAGGGCTGCATCAGCTGGCCCCTCCTCCTCAAGTGACTGGGCAGTGTAGAAAAAGCAATCTTCCTTAGCAGAGACATAGCCCTCCTCTGGTGATAGCTGCAGAAAGAACGAAGCTCTGAGTTGGATGAGTGGCCAGGACACAAGACTTGCACAGTGCGTTTCGTGTTGGCGTTCAGAGAGGCAAATGATTTCCAAATGGGGCAAAGAGTTCATTTCAATTAGTCACAGCATTGGGTAGGTAAAGAAACATCTATTTTTCCAATTTACCTCAACTGATTCAGCTTCGGATCTCATTTTACACTTCCACATAAAGAAAAAGAACTATTCAGCTATACCACAGAGCTCACAGCTTAGTCAAAACACATTTTCAGTTTCTGCTCTTACTAAATGTATACTAAAACTGTCATCGGGGAAAGAGCTTAATAGCAGAGGCCTTTACAACCTTGCTAGCTGCAGGGTAATCTTATCAGAAGGCAAGGAGACTGAATCATAGAATCATTTGCGCTGGAAGGGACCTTTCGAAGGTCATCTAGTCCAACCTCCTGCCATGAGCAGGGACATCTTCAACTAGATTAGCTTGCCCAGAACCACACCCAACCTGAATCTCCCCTCTTTTAGTTTAAAACTATCACCCCTTGCCCTGTCACAACAGGCCCTGCTAAGAAGTCTCTCCCATCTTTCTTACAGGCCCCTTTTAAGTACTGGAAGGCCACAATAAGGTTTCCCCAGAGTCTTCTCTTCTCCAGGCGGAAAAACCCCAACTCTCTCAGCCTTTCCTCATAGGAGAGGTGCTCTACCCCTCTGATGATTTCTGTGACTCTCCTGGGGATCCTCTCTAACAGGTCCCTGTCTTTCCTGTACTGAGGACTCCAGAGCTGGACACAGCAGTGCAGATGGGGCCTCACAAGAGCAGAGTAAAAGGGAAGAATCATCTCCCTTGACCTGCTGGTCACTGCATCCACCATCTGTATTTTATGATTGTATTTGCTAGGTGGAACAGGCTCAAAAGGACAAAATTCAATTCTGACTATAAACCAGTAGTTTTGCAACGTAACTTTATGTTAAGTGTCTTCATCCAGTACTACAAAGAAGCCAGTGATTAAGTAATTGGTAAGCATAATACATGAAATAGTAAAGTGCAAAAGCTGTGTATTTACAAACTGCTGGGAACAGAAACAAAACCCTCGCACGTTTTCTCTTTTAGAGTGACATCTTAAGTATATGTCCTGGTTTCAGCTGTAACAGTTACTTTTTTTCCTCCTTCCCAGTAGCTGGTGTAGTGCCGTGTTTTGGCTTTAGTCTGAGAACAATGCTGGTAATACACTGATGCTTCAGTTGTTGCTTAGTAGCACTTACCCTGATCGAGGACTTTTCAGTCTCATGCTCTGCCTGTGAAGAGGGGCACAAGAAGCCAGCAGGGAGCAGAGAAAGGACACCTGACCCAAACTAGCTGAAGGGGTATTCTGATGATGCCATTCTACTGATTTTAATTTACACACTAGGAAGACTAGTACACGAGCATCCGTACTGATACACTATCTCAGTAACCCTAGGTCTCCTTCAGCCTCACTCTTCTAATTGTTACAGACTACCTTCTAAAATCAAGTCTGAAAGTATTTATAGCTATAGTAAAATAAGCAGCTGTATGAACTGAAGACTCACCATTGTTTAAACATAAAGCATGCAGTCTAAATACAAAGGCTACAAAGGAATAGGCAAATTCCAGGCAAACCACATACAAATGACTTTACATCACCATCTCACACATTCAGAGAATCCTGTAAAGTGTACAAAATTATGCCTGGCAACTTTCAGCCCTGAAAGACTGTGCTGGTTGAAAGATGCTTCGCCGTTTTCTCAGCTGCAAGATGGGTGTGCTAGGTCCTGCAATCACTGCGCTAGTCGTACACTATACAGGCCACTCCTACATGCAAGGAGATACAGGAATATGTTAAAGACAGCTTCTGAATGTTTTCAGCCACCCAGCTGTACTCCAAAGCACAAGGAGTGTTTGCGGATGTCAGGATCACCATGTACCGGGTTAAATGACAAACAGGGAAAGTATCCATCCAATTCCCAAATCCTTACAGGCAGTGGTTTGGCAACTCCTATTTTAACTGTTCCTGTTGGGGCTCCTTTCAGTGCTTGTACTGCTTCCTCCAGGCTGCCATTTTCCAAGTTGATATCGTTGACAAACATAAGCCGATCCCCGGGAAGAAGTCTGCCATCTTGCTCAGCCACTCCCCCAGGAACTAATGAGCGAATCACAATTACAGTGTTTGCTGGATCTACAGGATCCTAATTAAATAAAAGGAAGAAAAACATTTCATTTTATTTACACTTTCATATCTTGGAAATCTAACTTTTTAGCTGAGCTTTTATTAACCCAACAAAGAAGCTGGAGCTCTGCTCCAGATGAACCCACAGCAGGAACATACCCTGCTGTCTATACTGCCCACACATTTATACTTCCACCTATTTTTAACTCTTAAATGTAAACATTATGCCTCCTTTCTAGGTGATGTCCCATAATGTATCTCCAGCATAAAATACTGCTAAACTGTGTAGTGCTGTTTGCACTGTAATGAGTAACTACACACCAAAAATTCAAATACTTCCTACTGCAATGAAAGTGTTGCAGACTTCATCCTCTCTTACACTCAAGGGTCTGGGAACGCAGCTGGGCAGTGCAGGCTGGGGCAAGTTAACACACGCGCTCTGGTGGAACATGATGTTTATTTTCAGTAACTTTTATACTCCACAGCACCCGATCTTGCTCAGCTGAGAAAGGACTTTCTAAGAGGCAAGTCCTTATGCATGCCTAATCAAACACTTTATGGGACACAGGAACATACCAATACAGCACTCTAATCAACAGGACACAACAAAGTGGTGTTTGCTTTTAAAAAAGAAAACTGCTTTGAAGTCCTCATCCTCCAATGCACTGATTTCTATAAAAATACTAGCATCAAACAGTAGTAACAGAAACACACAATCCTATAATAACAGTTATCAGAGATTAACATATTTGCATCATTCTTATAGAATTACTTTCACAAGCAACATCATTACATGTTAATACTTCCAACATATGGCAATTCAATTGCGTACATGCACAGAAAAAACCCGGAAATGCAATAATGGACCAGCTTTACTGATAACAAAAGAAAAACAAAATATCTACAAACTGGCATGAAGCTATAGTAAGTTTCTGTGCCAAAGTGTACACCTAGAAGTATGCACATCATCAAAGCAGCACCCATAAGCACAGGAACTGGTGACTGCTGAAAGCTAGTGTGCGAGAGAAGCGCAGAGGAAGAGAGGGCCACCAAGAAGACCCTTAACTTCATGGCAGTTAATGCAGTAAGAAGAATGCCATGGAGCAATAAAACACTTCGCAAACTAGCACTGATGTAGATAGTGCTTAAGCCTGAACACCGACAACCTCCTCACTATTTTAACAAGTATTAACAGTGTCACTTTAGATGACACTGCGTGACACACTTTTGGGGGGAAAAAAATCACCCCTATAGTTTATGTGATAGTCTTCCCTGGGGTAAGAAATTATGTAGACTTTCCTACAGGGCTGCCACTGTATAAAACACAAGGAATGTATTAGTATGAACATAACTGTCCTTAACTTCAATCACTGTTCACTGAAAATTGAAAATTTGATTGAAACAGCAAAATAGAAAGATGAATCTCACTGTAATCTTATTTTTCACAGTCTCAGAAGAAAGCAGAAACTTCAGTGACAAACTGAAATGTTTTAACCACATGTCAAAGGAGAAATCATAGGACAAATGACAAATATTTTAACACCAGAAAAGGTAAGTTTCAGAAATCTGACTAGAGCTGTAGGATATGATAAAACTCACATTTGCAAAACATATTCAACATATTAAGGTACTTCCCACAACCCTTCAATATTACCATCCATAAACAAAATTCAGTAGATAAAAACCATTTGTGTCAATGCTTCAGAAGAGGCTGAAGCAAACATACACTTTACTTTGTGCTGATGTGGACTCCAAATACTTAGGCTCAGCTATGGTGTCTCACTCCAGAGTATCTTGAGTAACACATTAAAGAGTAATCACTGTTTCATGAAACACGTAATTGACCATGCCTTTATGCTTCAGATTATTGAGCTACTCTGCTCGTCACTTTTATCAGTATGCAAATACAAAATACTGTTGAGGCACAGATTAATTCTGAAGCATGCTCTGAAGGCATAATTTTCATTTGGAAGTGACCTCAAGATGCAAATATACCCTTAGGAACTAGATCCAGCAGATACCTAGAAGGGGACCAGATCCTACAGCACCACCAAACAGCAAAAGCTTATGCTGACCACAAGAGAAATTACTTAAAAGTCAGAATAAAAATTATCCACTGTGACAACTGGGAACAGGAGGATCCTAACCAGGATCCTGGGATCCTGACCAATTTCAAGCTGGGGACAGACACACAGCTATTCATTGAGGTATTACACCAGGAATCACAGCTTGAGATACTTAGGAATTCTGAAGTCAAACACAAAACATGTTGTGCACAGACAGCAGCTAAGCAAGGGATTTCAGAATCACAGTTCTGGATTTTAGTAAATCCTGCTTTAAGCACCTAAGTCCTTTATTGGATCTTGCCCTAAGTACCTCACTGCAGGTGCAAAATACATGAGTAAATGCCTGAATATTCTGACTACATCATTCATTGCCCCTGGGGCACTAGAAGATCAGCTTTCTGAAGACACTACTATATTAATTGATCATCTATTTTTCTGGACCAGAATTACCACTATTGTTAGAATCTGCAATCTTAACACAGTAATAAATATAACTAATCTAGCTATTAGGGTGCCAACAGTGATAACCATTTAGCTTTACTGTGTTGCTTGGTTTCCATTAATGTTTATGCTTAAAATATGTACTCAGATCATCCTGCAAGATCCAATAGGAATTATTCTGGACTGCAAAGAGAAAGGAGTGTAAAAGTTACCTGGTAGTCCAATATGCTAAATCCAAGTCCTGTACTCCCTTTCTCCAGCTCAATGTGCTGTACTTCTGTTTCCCACATTGCCAAAGATGAGCTTTGCACCTCTTCCATACTCTGACCCTCGTCAGCTGTTTCCAAAGCTGTTCCCTCTGTGTCAGAGGAGCCAATGAATCCAAGTTCTACATGAGCCTGAGAAAAAGTGAATGTTCACCAATAAAATACAAATCTTTGTGAATCTGCATAGACAAAACTCTGTTCCCAATAAACAAGATAAAAACTAAGTGATGCATCTCTAAACACAGAGGAAGTACTCAGCAGATTTAACAAACAAGTCTGATAAACACAAAATTCATGTCCTCGTAACAAAACAGTTACACTACAAGTATATGAAAGTATGCACTAGAAAAAATACTTAAAAAATGGAATTTCTGTCAAACTAAAAACTTCAGAAAACTTCATTCGTACATGTATTCAAATATATAGGAAATATCTACTATTATACAGTATGTCTAAAAACATGCCTTGCTCTAAATATAACTGCACTGACAGGCGTCAGAACATTTAAAAAAGAAAACACACACACACACACATACATGCACACACGTATGTTCTTCACTTGCTTTAGTAGAAAAGCATAGCAACTATAAACTGAATTTGGTGCCTTGCTCGCAACTCAGAATTAGTAACTGTGTTTCTTTTCATACAAATGTTATTGCGTTGTATACTACACTACAGGCCGTACTGACATGCTTAGTATGTCATGCTGCCCAGAGACTTGGACTCAGAAGTGACATATGTGTTTCTGCCAGTGAATGCAACATACAGTTCTACACAACACAAACCCCAGAAGCTCAAAACCAGACTGAATATATTCATAGTCTAAAGAACACACAGTTCAGTTTGCCATACCCCTAAAGCTCACCTGAACAACATAAGCTAAGTACTTAGACAGACATAGATAGACCTGCATCTAGTATTTCTGCCCATGGCCTATCATGAGACTGAAGTACAGTTGATGAATATAATTTGTCTCATTCGATTTATCTGGTTGCAAGTCTAATCCTGTACAAGAACTTGGTATTTTTCTCAAGGAAACAGTCATTCTCCCAGCGATAATTTAAGACAAAATACCTTTTCTGTGAGCTGAACCTCAGATAGACTTAGACTCTCCAGTACTTCTGAGTGAGCGATGTGGGAAGCTACTGGACGACAGCACACCACTGTCACTTTAATAGGCAGTTCTTTCAAGATATTGACCACATCCTTGTGGTTTTCTCCAAGCAAAGATATCTCATTCACCTCAATAAATAAAGAATACATAGTGTTTAGAAGTACACAGTGTTTAGAAGCACAATGAACAAAATTGGGGAAAAAAAAAATCCAACTCACTAATCACCTCATCTAAAAGAAAAAAAATAAAACACAAGAAAAACCCATGCTAACAGACATTGTCAACCCTTAATTTCTACTCAATTTTGTGCTCAGAATTAGCACCAAGATAAATTCTGACCTGAATGGATAACCTCATAAATTGCATGACACCACCCTACACACACGCATACTGTGTCACTTCATTTTTCTTGCATTCACGTGAAACAAATTCCTATTTTAATTCTAATAAAATTATTCTGAAAAGTAAACAGATATTTAGTCCTGTCCTGGTTTCAGCTGGGACAGAGTTAATGTTCTTCCTAGTAGCTGGTGCAGTGCTGTGTTTTGGCTTTAGACTGAGAACAATGCTGGTAACACACTGATGTTTTAGTTGTTGCTCAGTGGCGCTTACCCTGATCAAGGACCTTTCAAGTCTCTCATGCTCTGCCTGTGAAGAGGGGCACAAGAAGCCAGGAGGGAGCAGAGACAGGACACCTGACCCAAACTGGCCAAAGGGGTATTCCATACCACAGCACATCATGTCCAGTATATAAACTGGGGGGAGTTACCCGGAAGGACAAATTGCTGCTCACGCCTGGCTGGGTATTGGTCGGCGGGTGGTGAGCAGTTGTATTGTACATCACTGCTGTTTGTTGGTTTTGGGTTCTTTTTAGTTCTCTCTCTTTGTGATTTTCCTTTTCATTACTATATTTTATTTTAATTACTGAACCGTTCTTATGTCAACCCATGGGTTTTACATTTTTTCCAATTCTTCTCCCCGTTCCACTGAGGGGATGGGGAGTGAGGAAGCAGCTGTATGGTACTCAGTTGCCAGCTGGGGTTAAACCATGACAAGTCTCCACACTGTGTAGAGATATTCCAATTAAATCTTAATGCTTTTGCTAGGTATGCTTTTTTGGTGACCTTGAACTATCTGAAAAATCAGCTATCAGATGAGAAATGCATGTAAGAGTATGAGTTTGCATAGATACGCATAAGCACATATGAAATGACTGCTGAAGCACTTCTGTTTACCTACAGTTAGGTATGCTACATTCCAAAACTAACTTATGTGAAGCAAGTGACTGCTCAAAAACCTTACTGAATGCAGGCTAAGATACAGTAGTACTTTTTCTTACTTCCAGCAGCTCATCTCCACTGAACAGCTTGCCGCTTCGTCCAACTGGCCCCTCTGGTAAGATAGATCTGATGAAATGATGTCCTACTGTAGCCTCAAGGCTTATCCCTAACCCACTACTTTCGCTGAATTTGTTAACTACAGCCACCTAAAAAAGATTGAGAAATTGTTACTTTTGACATATTTACAACCATACCTGTTACTTTCTGTTTCAAATTACATAAAACGAGGTGAATATTCCAGAAACGAGAAATCAGAAATATTGTCACGTGTAATGGGGACGGTTAGGAAGCTTTGATCTCGTGTCACTTCAGTATATACAAGTGAGAATTGTATATGACAATGATATATCTAAAAATATATACATTTGCAGAGACTACAGTTCTGGCATACAATTTTGAAGTAAAGTCCTAAACTCAGATACTGCTTTTCAATTGTATCTATAGTAAACGTCCTATGTGTTATTTAAATCACTACATTAAGCATTTTATTCAATATGCAGAATGGGTAGGACATTTCAACTTTGGATAATAAAGGGAGCTTCAAAATTCACCTTAAATATTTTTTTCTTTAATGCACATTCATCCTCTTGAAGCTAGGAAGTCTGTGAAGCAATGCTCACAGGAACAGTAGCCTAAGAAGCGTGTAATTATTTTGCTAAAATCAATAAAGAAAAAATCTTTCCTGTATTAAAAATTAATAATCAAAATAAAATCAATAGATTCAGGAGCATATGTATGATTTTTCTAAATAAAGGAACAAATACAATACAAACATATTTCTATGTTAGGAACATAATAAGTGGACAAATCAAAGGGCATTTAATAATAGTAATCGAAGTTTACCTACCACTATTTCATAATTCGTACCCATAATCCTCTGCCACTTTGCCTTCATAGCTGCTTCTTCTGTAGTAGTTACCTGGAAATCTAAAAGTTATGTCTGAGATTACTGTGACAAAAAATAAAATATTCTCTCTATCCATATAAC
Source organism: Nestor notabilis (assembly GCF_000696875.1). Lineage (NCBI taxonomy): Eukaryota > Metazoa > Chordata > Aves > Psittaciformes > Psittacidae > Nestor > Nestor notabilis. Next base: position 49,531 of record NW_009928394.1, read on the forward strand.
TGATAAAGTATGTGAACCATGCAAGACGACTCAACCATTCCCACAATGTCAGAGCTCTCCTAAATATGACTAAAAACTTTGCATGTTTTCTCTTACCAGGTTTGGCTTTTTCCAGGTGTCCTGGGTTCAGCTACAGCAGTC
>NW_009928395.1:0-2785 GCF_000696875.1 Nestor notabilis
ATTAAATATTATATATTCTTCAAGGCCAATGAAATAATGGCTTATTTCAAGAGAAAAGGCTATTTGATGGCCTAATTTAACATTTATTATTGTAGCATTGCACCATGAAGTCCAAAATTTTCTACTTTGCATCACATGTGGATTTTCTAATTTTTAATTGGTTTTAGTGCCCACCATGTTAGTGTAGGGCATTTTGTAACCACTGACTAGCTCACTATTTCTAGAGCTGAAAACTAACCTCTTGCTGTTAACTGCTAACTTCAATGCTTATTAGCACTGAATTATCCATCCCATTAAAGATTAGTGAAAAATCATCAACTTGTACATACAGATGTTCTTTTTAAGGTCATTTTTCTGCTCAACACCAGCCCCTTCAATCTTTCTTTCCTTCTTGTCTTATCCCTGTGTATGTATGTAGGGCAGCACTGCCCAGATGAGTATTCTAATAATATAATTCAAGGACTGTTCTGGCAGCACTCAGCTCCTAAACCTACTGCAATTGAGTGGATTTCTGTTAAACCAGTTTTACTGTTTTATTGATACTGTATATCCTTTTGTGGGCCACAGGAGTGTTTGCCAGTAACAAAATCTGTGAAGGTGAACAGGGAGCTAAAACCAATTTGGTGGCTTCTCAGAGCAATGGAAATTAAGTACAATTTATTTTCTGGAAGAGGACTTAGATCTTACTTCAGAATTTCAAGAAAGGTTTTAAAAACAACAACTTATTTTTAGCTGTGACGTGAGCTGTAGGGAGCTCTAATCCCAAAAGAATTCTTCAACTAATAAATTGAAAAAGTTATAAAATGCCCAAAGAGTTTCTTTGTGTCTAGCTCAGGACGCTCTGAAATGTTACATACACACTCAAAGCATCTGTAGGATCTGCTTCAAGCCTAAAGTAGTTTGGGCATCCATGAGTAATTGAGAATAGTGAATTTAGGTTTACCTGCATCCCACCTAGAAAACCTGTAGGGATCTGCAAATGTAAAAGGTGTTAAGATCAAGAGTTCTATGTTCAGTAGCATTATAAAACTCTACGTTTCTTTCTGCCACAAATAAGCTCTGGAAAGACACCATTTAAATGCAGTAATAGGAACATGTTGATTTCTCTTACCTCCACTAAGTAAATATTATCAAGGTCATATGGGGTTCTGACAGATTCCACCATCCAGCTTTCAGGAGTATTTAGGTTTAAAGTGAACAGTGGAGACTGGGGCATATCCAAAAATTTGGCAATTGGTCCTGGAGCAAAGTTGTTATCTGCTGTGAAAGAAATCTCTGGCTCCAAAACATAGCGATAAAAGCTGAAATTTCAGAAAGAAAATGTTAGAACATGTTTCTGCCAAACTTTGTAAATATTTCACTCTCACTGAACTTGCCAATAGCATTGGCTTCCCCAGAACTCCAGTGTCTCCAAGGCTTTGTCCAAAGCAACACAGGTTGTGCTAACCTTAGAACAGGTTGCAGTGTTCATCTTGAAAAGGACCAAACAGAATGTGCAAGACTCAACCATTAAGATTAGTAAGTTATTTATCTATTTATATAAACAATAAAAAGCACCCAACTTGTAAACCAGCAGAATTAGCTTGAGCTATGCACAAATTCCCAGATTCTATATATATGATGCTATATATAAACAAGCTCAACACAATTATTGAGACGTCCTGCAAGATGCCTGACCATGTTTCTGTGCTTGCACATTCTAACAGGTTTTTCTCTCTCTCTTTTTGACCCTGGCATTGCTTACCTTTTCAGTGGCATGTCAGAAAGTCTGGACTGGCAGTTCATAAACACTCTTAGGTTCATATTTATCAATTGGTTCAAAACCTAAAGTAATGAGAAAAAGACATCCCTTAAAATGCTAAATAGAAAAGCTGACCACAGCTTTTATAGACAGGACCTCAGGGAGGCATGTTACCTGCTCATTCTCATTGTCTCTTCTTATTATTTGCTTATCACCCCCAACTTTAAATTGGTGGGTTTAAGAAGAACAGCTGCCTGTTCCCTCACATTGCAGGCATTGCTCCTCAAGAGAGGAGAGAGACTTTGCTCCTCAAGAACAAAGTCACTGCAAACTAAACTGTTAAAATGGTGGAACTAAAAGCTAACTAGACAATATCCAAGCATCATCTTGTTCGTGTGTAGTATAGTGTAATTGTGTTGTGCAACTTGGAGGCACTATTAGAAGGCCACTGGGCACCACCCAGTCAAGGAGGAAGACACATATTCCAAAATCACAGAATTGAGACAGCTTTCTGAAATGGCCATAAAATGCATCACAACACTGCATACATACCAGAAGTAATGGAGCAAGTCTCTGAGCATCTCTGGTCACAGGATCAACTATAGCCACAACATCAAAGTATGTCTCCCCCTCTTTTGGTCTCAGTTTAACTGCACTAAACAGAAGTAAAAACAATTTTAAAGTATCAAACATACTGATAAACATAGGAAAAACTCTGTCCAGCTCATTCTGAAGTCAAATTACTTCCTAAATGCTATGTGCCTTCTGAAACTAGATAGAGGAAAAAAATACATACATACATGTGTAGAGATAGGAATCTCACTGTGCCCTAAAAACTGTTGGAAACTTTCGTATTGCTACTTGGGCTTTATTTTTTTATTATTATTTTTTTAAGTTAAATGCAACATAAAACAATGGGAATGTTAAAAGACAGGAAGAAGCATATTGCTCAGCAAATGCCAGTAATCCTATACCTGTATCGCTCTTCAAAATAATGATATTCAATCCTTGACTCTCCTTTTGGTTGAGCAGAAAGAAGAGCGT
>NW_009928395.1:2867-30051 GCF_000696875.1 Nestor notabilis
TAGCAGGTAAAGAGAAGGCAGACTGAATTCAGATACACAAGCTAACACTTGTGCTACACCTCTCTACACAAGCTCTGAAGAATTCAACATACCTGGAGTTAATCTGCCATTAATTTAAACAGGTTGCTGCCTTTATTACTAAGAGTACCAAGGGGTTTAACTCTGTGACATTTACAGAACAGCTGATATTTTAGGGGTCAGCCATGCTACAAGGTACTGCATTCCTGAACTTCATCAACCTCTCTCTCTTAGACTTATGAGCCATTCAGATCAAACCCTTGTTTCACAGCAGTCTTCCCACTTTACACTGCAACTCTGAGAGCTAGGAAGCAACCCTGTATGTGGTGGTGAACCTTTGAGCAGGAGGGGTCCTATGACTAGAAGAGATTTAATTACTTCTGACAACTTCCTCCTTTTAATTATTCCCACAAATTTTCAGTCTAATATTTTAAGAATGCATTTTCAAGATTAAATACAAAACCTCCTGAAAGTTCAATGAAAATTGATTTGTACATCATAGCTTTGCCAAGAAGTAATGCTGTAACTTAAAGGTCTGTCAGCTTTTCCTGAATTAGTTAAGTCTCTCAGATTTACAGTGACAGCTGACTTAAATCACCTATCCAGAGTGTACTTGATAAAGCTTCCTCCAGGCTGCAGAAAGTCACATTATCAGAGTACCATGACTTCTTTGTAAGCCTCCTCACATTTACTTACAGATCTTCTTCAAATCCCAGCTGTTGAATCTGAGATTTGATTTTCTGTCCTGATGTCTTTAGTATGATATTCTCAAGGAGATGAAAATCATCCTGATTGAACATCTCACCATCCTCTAATGGGCCAATAATCTACAAAAAAAAAAGCAGAATCAGCATTATTAGCTAAAGGCTACATGGAAACAAAATTCAAAGATGTATTAAATAAATACTCCAGCCCTGTATTGGTGGGTATTAACTGTTTAGGCTGGTATTAATGTCAATGGCAGCAGAGTTTAACAAACAAATGTAACTGTTTAGAGCCAAGAATCCCAGACTAAGGCATAAAATGCACACTTAAAACTTTCACTGAGTGCTTGGTTTGCAAAATTTGGACATATTAAATTATACATCTTGAAGGGGCAATAGAACACCAGGCCAATTCCAGCAGTCCTGCAAGACTCCAGCAAATCTAACTCCTCTAGCCTTCAGAACCTAAAAGCTACCTAGACAATTCTTGCTATTGTACTGATGAGAGAAAAAAGAATACCATAACTCATCACTTGAATTTTTTTAACCCATTGAATTATACAATAACCACTGGAACTTAGGGTTTTTTCCCCCTAACTAGGAAGCAGAATACAAAATAAAACTTAATGCTGTACACAGCTGGGTTTCATTACTTGCAGTGAAATACTATTGTAACATCATTTGCTTAATCTAAAGCAAATCTGAAGCAAAATCTATCGTAAAAGGAGCCAGTGGAAGAGACGAGGGCACCTTGGTCAGGGCCAGACAGAGCAGTGGTTTTGCCCAATGAACTGAAGCAGCACAGTCTTTGAAATTTATCATCCCTTTCCATCCCTGGACTCAATTTACTTCCAACATGAACACAACTCTGTTATTAAGAGATCTGAAGTTATACAAAACACCAACAATAGCTGCACACAGTACAAAGAACAGGTGACGCAGGTCTGAATAAATCAAACTAGAAGCAGTCCTGAAGACTGATGAGACCTACAGAAGGCCGAGACACTAGATGTCTGATCCCTAGACCCTGTGGGTCAAGGTCTGCTTCTTTCCCACATGTGCAGTATCTCTTTTACTCTCTGGTGATTGAGCTCACCCTTCCATTGCTGATCACAGCCCTCTGCCCCTTCTTCAGCTTTAGTACATCTCTGCAGTATATAGCATGGGACAGAATAAAATCCACCTTGGGAGATTCAAAGGCTTCTTTGAAAATATTGGTATCCATACCCTGAAAGAAAAGAATACTTGACATTGAAACGGGAAGAAAGGTACAACTTTGCACACTTTGTTTAAATGCACCATTTTTGTTCCCATTCACAAACATCTTTATATCTTGCTAAAATATATCCCTAGTTCCTTTCCTTTGGGGTCTTAGACCTTATTCTTGCCTGTCACCTTCAAACACTATCCCAACTTATGATGTGAAGGGCCACAGCCCTAGTAATTGTTGCTACTCAGACCAGTTGTTCCATTCTTCTGTTCTTAAGCGATTCTTGCCTCTTTTTAAACCTACTTTGAGAAATACAAAGTTTTTTCTCAGCTTTTTAAAAGTATTATAGTTTTCTCTTAAACACCCTTCCCCAAGAAACAAACGACTCACTTCAATAGATCCCTGAACCTGCATTCCTGTTCACTTTTCAAAGTTGCGTAGTTTTCATGTTTATGAGGATTTTTAGATGGACTGTTTTGTTTAGGTAAGTTTACCTTTCAGAACAAAAAAAAGAACAGCAGCAGCAAACCCAACAGTGTTACTCTCCACTGTTGCTGCATCTTTTGCATATGAACATACTACACTAAAAAATTAATTAGAACAAGCAAAGTACTGTACCTTTGTAACTGCCAACAAACATGCTTACCCCAACAGCAAATTCTAAGATGTCAGCTCCTGCCTCTAGTGCCTTTGCAGTTTCTTCTTTGGCCATTTTGGTGATGAAGTTCTTGGCATTATTTGATGTTTGTGTCTGTAGAGCTGCCCATATTGCTTTAGCGACAACTGTATTCTGGCTATTTGGATCAGTACTAGGATTATTAATCATGCCAATTCGAACATTATTGCTGGTTTTCTGTGTTTAACAAAACGTGCATTAGGAGAGGTTTAGATTTCAGATGTAGTTTAAATGAGAAACCTACTACAATAAACACTATAGCAAAAGCTCTGTATATCTTAATGAGAAAATAAGATTCCAAATTAGGTAAATAACAGCACAAGGTTAAAAGGACGAGTGAACTACCTTAACATCAAGTATTTAATTTACATGTAGACACCACTCATCTTCTGTAGATAATAGTGTTACACAGGAGATCAAGGACCATGGCCACTGCTAAGAGGTCTGGCAAAACAGTGATTCAGGAGTGCTCTCTATTTTTATGAATCAGTTACCTATCCAGAACAAACGAGACAGGGAACAATGCTCATGTTCATCTCCAAACCAAAACACAGACCTCTTCAATTTTGAACTATGGGCTTAAAAGAACAACTTTTCTTGGTTGCACCATCATAGTGCCAAGAGAGGATTTTCATCCTAGTACAAGAAGGTCAGAGGCATCCCAGCCTCTACAAATAAAATGAGGCTGCAATTTAGAAACCCATCTCTCCAGGGCATGCTTCAGGAAGAAGCACAGCCTGTGTTTTTCAAGCCTCTACCTACTGCTTTATTAGCACCGCTAACCTGTTCAAATGAAAACATCACCTACCTGATGTTTAATTGCATCATACAGCAGTTGCCTCCCTGAAGGTTTATCAAAATCACCAACAATCCAAAAAGTAACTGGTCTAACAAAGGAGTCATCTGCAATTTAGAAAAAGGGTGGGAGAACTTTGAGGGTAAAGGGAAGGAAAGCTTCAGTTTTTCCTCATTTGGAGGAAAAATATGATGCACATGCAGAGATTTCAAAAAAAAGTAAGATTACATGGGAAAGCTATGGATGAAGCTAAGCTATGAAGTTTGGCAAGACAAGAGTAATAGTACTGGTATTGTATTAGGTTTTATTAGCCTTATTCAGAAAACCCACCTGGGACAGCATGCATCACTGTTTTTAAGCCCATTATAATTCTTTGTTTGCTACCTATTTGATACAGAAATTATAAAGGAACCTATAAATACAGATTCCATCTAGTGTACAACATTCTGCTGTTTTGTACTGAAGCCGTTAGTTCCCAAAATCAGTTTTTCATAGAGAAAAAAGCGTTGAAGCAAACATGCATTTAAAAGCTGGCTTCATTTCCTTCTTGTTGTAAAGCCAGTGTTATAAAGGATTCAGAATATTCCCAGAACAACATCATACAAAATGCTAAAGCATGAGTTACCATAGATCTCCTTGGAAGACATTCCTGGTCAAAAAGCAGAAAGGAAAGGGGGAAAGGAGAGAAACATTAATAATTTGATAGTAATCCCAAAGTGTATCAAGAAGCTGCAGCACTGTAGAGGACAAAACTGAATCACTGGAGTTCAAGCCAAGCAAGCAACATTTTTGTACTAATTTTATTAGAATAATCTTTGACTTTTTCTTCCCCTCAAGTAGATTGATGCTTTATTTTCATGCTACAACACTAATTATACTACGTATTACCAGTTTCATACTGTACCATGAAGGCAGCATTCTGAACAGTTTGCAAAAACTGCCATGCCATTACAACTTGGATATTAACCATTTATGTTCTCTTCCCTCTTTAGAAGCTACCCTTATGGTGCTGCTTCAGTACTGCTGCTGAGCCAGCAGTATGTATAACTTTCCTATTATTTTAGGAAATAAGTGTGCTACAGAATTGCCATAATCAGATCCCAGTTATTAAATATCTTAAGTGACTGAAGAGGCAGTGACCCAAAACTGTCAAGCCATGGGATTGCAAGTTAATGCAAACATTCACAGGAGAATTGAGGAGTGTAGGTTTAATTAATACTCTTCAAAGGGAAAACAAGAAATTTGTTCAGATCTAAGCGACCTAACAGGAACCAAGGGCAGTCAGGAGACAGAAGGAGCAATGGGAACATCTAAGGCAGTGCATGCAGGTGGCAATGGCTGGTGATAGTACTGGTGAAACTTGGGAGAGTCTAGAAAAGACAACAGACAGGAATAAGAGGAATTGCTTCAAACGACAGCAGCTTATTTGTGATACCTAACTGAAATAGATACAGGAAAGGCCTGATTAACCTCTTTATTATGTCTGTGCATGCATTTTGTACATTGAGAAGTACAGCTGAGTTTTAACACTAACGGGGAGACTTTACGTGTAACTGTAATAAAATAGTATTATTGAAAACAAGCAGTATGTGCACTGGAGCAATAAAACTAGCACAGACTACACATTAGGTGTTGTCTTAATATAATGGGCAGGAACAATATTCTTCTGAATCTGTGTAACTTTTAGTAATTTTGAGTTATGAGATGGAGAGTTAGAATCCCTTTTGTATTTTTCTAATTGGTGTCACTGCAGGTTGAGAGCTCATTCTGCTGCATTTCTGGTGGTCATCTGCAATATAGCAAGAGCAGGTTGCATAGGACTTCATTATTCATTGAAGGCTGAGCTGGGTTTAAAGAGGGAAACATTCTTGTTCCACCCTTATAAAAAATAAAAAATGAATCTTTCTTTTTAACACTTGGATTGTGTCATTACCCACAGGCCTGACCAAAGCTCAACATGTGTGTTGAGTGCTGTACTCATGCTGGGAAACTCACATAACATCAGATTTGGATTCATAATCCACTGCAGATGTTACCTTTCTTTGTTAAGTAGGTCATGCTGTTTGCAACAGCAGCTGTCTTATCTTTGGAGTCCAATGTGGTAAATCGAGCAAAGTCATCTACGTAAAAGTTATCTGAGGAAGAGAAAAAGTATTAGATGCCAAAGCAACTATTCCCTGTAAAATGAAAGAAAAATCGCTACTATTACCAGAACATTAAGAACACATCCCATTTTGTCTGATTTCCACTGTTAAGCTGAAGAATATATTTTGTTGTCTCATAGGTTCCTTTTTTGTCTCCTAAGTTACGTTAATAACTACATTGCGTATTTGCTATGCAGAAGTCAATTGAAGGAATTGTTCAAGTCTCACTTAGTTGAAGTTAATTTATGTAACTAATATACATTTAAACTCCACTGTGTTACTGTTTTTCAAGCAGCTCGAAGTAGTTCTAGAAGTAGTTTCGCAATGCTGTCAGTATTCTGCAGAGTCAGTGTATCGGGTGCTAATACATTTAGCCATGACAAGTTCTGCTAGATCTTAAGTAATTGCAAAGATGACTGTCAATCTCTGCTCAAAAGAAGGTTAGAAATAAGAACCAAGCTGTTGCTTTATACATCATATGACTGTTCTTGGCTTTTACTAGCATTGCTAATTTTTCAGCCTCATGAGTCATATTCCCCTAAAGGTTTATATAAAATCAAAACAAGTTCCTGTTTCGAAAAATCTGTAGATACTAATGTTGCTGTTGTACAGAACATCTCGCCTTGCACCAGGGCTAGAACATCACTTGGGGTACTGCTAATACTTTGCCACTAGAGCTTTCCATTGGGACAGCAAAAGTATTTGAATCGGATACATCAGGTTTAATGCAATTAAAAGCATCCCTTACTCATTCCTGTCAGATCTAGGTACTCTCTGTCAGACATTAAGATTCTTGAGTTAATTCTTGGAACAACATTAGGCTGGTTCATGATGTACTCAACCACATCTTGGTCATTAGATAATTCACCCTGAAAGAAAGAAGAAAAAAAGCAACATTAGTTATTTCACATGTTTATTTGCCTTAGATAACTTAAAACACATACACACACCCCAAACAAAAACAAACAAGAAAACCCACATCCACCTAAACCAAGAACTGATGCAAGTTAAGTTGTCTTGTGTATTAACGTATTCAGGGTCTTTTGAGTCAGTTTTTCCCAATCTTGTTTCTCTCTAAAGTCAGAGCTGAACTTGGCACCTACCAGGTATACTGCTCGCTGGAAGATGCTTGTTGTTTCCAGGATTTTGTGCATTGTCACAGTTTCCAGGTCATCAGGATCTAACTGATCTTTTTGAAAAGGCATTCCATTGAACAGCACAACAGGGAGAGGACCTACACCCGTTTGCTCATAGTAACCTCTTGCTGCCTAAATACAGGGAAAGAAGTAGTTTTACCACATCAGCCCATTACCACGAGGGTTCAAAACACCTGCATGCAGTATCCACGAGTCTATGCTAAAGACACTAAGATGTCCTTCTAGCCTTCATATCATATTTAGAATACTAATTATATGCAGTGTACAAGACATTATATGTACAAGATGGTCTTGTCTTTCAGAGTTTCAAAGGACAAAAAGTAACTTCATAATACAGAAGTGCAAACTATTCCATAAGCTCATACTGCCAAACAAATGAATTCCAATGAGCACTTTCTTGTAGCAACAAAAAATGCACAACAGGAAATCTAACTTTGCATATGGTAGCAAATGCAGTGCAAGCAACAACAGCTGTAATGTAAGTAATGTGAGACAGGGTGGAAGGTTTTTATTTTCATTTTTTAAGAACATGTTTCTACTTGGTTCTCTACTGTACATACAGATTTTAAAAAAATATGTATTACAATATATTATATAAAGCTTTGTGCTGAACAGAAACACTTACTGAAGCATTACTAAAAGTCACCCAATATAACAACAGAACAGGTACCTGGCTGGTAAGAGAACTGGATCAAGAAATTGTACGTAAGTATATTTCTACAACAGTGTTGAAGCAAAAAAAGTGAAAAACCCTCCAATTTCTGAATTCTTACCTTTCTGTTTTGATCATAGGCAGAATCAATTCCCAGAATGCTGTTGATTTCCACATAAGGATACTGTTTCTCAAGAACACTAACCACATGCTCCACTTTCAGCTGATCTCCTGTTTTTACTTTGTTATATATCTGAAAGGGGGATAAAAATACAAGTGTACAGCTGCAACTGTAAAGCTTCTGTCCTTAGCAAAGGTAAGCTGATCTGTATTCCAGTAATTATAAGAAGGCATTAAGAGCCAGATTACAAAACATGTATTCATGTTTATTAGCTGCAATAACAGCTCCTAAACACTTGTAGTGCTTCTAATTATCTTGCTTTACCTTGTTCTGGTGAGATTGGAAGGAAATATAATGTATTTTTTAAAGTAATAACTTGCATCTTTAATTAGAAAAGTCATCTGAGGGGAAAAAGTAGGGCTTAGGGGAAAATAAAGACTCAAGTAAAGCATATCCAAAGACCTACCCTCCCCTTCAGAACTCAAGATGTGCTTTTAAACAATATAACAGACCTCACATGTAAAGTAGGTAACTGGTTCCCTCTTGAAGGCACAAGATTTTACTTTGACTTACAAATACATACCAAATAAAAAGAGAATAAAAATAATTTTCCTGAGGTCACCATCAGTTTAAAGTGCAGGATGCCCCAGATTGCTGATTTGTACAACAATGTCAAACCACAAGTGAAAATGCATTTACTTAGCACCTAGATTATGCTTTGACGTGGCAAAAGTATGCAGCCCGAACTGTTCAAAACTAATTATAATATTGAAGGGATAGAGCAGTTTAGAATTCACTGGCAGAATGAGCAAAGAGACAGGATCAGAAAAGTGTGTGTAAGTGTCAAGTGTCACATTATATCTAGTCTTGCTTGTTAAAGTTAGGTCAGAACCAGCATGTGTTGTGTGGTACTAGTGTTGAGAGATCCTCTGAATACTAACAGTCAAAATTTCTTCCCTCATCTACATATTGGCACATTAACATAGTCTTACATACATGGAAAATGTTAACACGTTAATTTTAAATGAATACTTACAGACATGACAGTTTGGAAAGCATAATTATTGTCCATTTCTTGTGCCACATAATTGTATGTCCTAAGCAGGGCAACACCAGGATCCTGAAGTCCATCAACATCCTCTGAGTCATTAACCACAAAGACTAGTCCTATCCTGCAGTCAAACAAATCCCCAGATCATTATTCTAATAAATAATCAACTCTGCATACAACTGTCAGCTACGATCTTAGACAAAGAATTTTTCTGGAACAGACTGATAAGATTTCAAGCATAGCAGCCAGGAATCAAACTTGAAGACATACTGTCTCTAACAGTGAGTCCCATCAGAGTTTTGCTTTTAATTTCTCTTCATTTAACATACTCGCTTTAAGTTTCTTTTGGACTGTTAAAGAAACTGAACTCAGTTTTGCTAGCAGCAAAAGTTGTATTAAAAAAAGATTTAAATAAAAAATAATACTTAATAAATGCCCTCCCCAACCATCAATACAAAACATGAAACATTTTTACAGTGTTCTAGCAATGAGAATTTTACAATTGCAAAAGTCAGAAAAATAAAACTCATGTAAAAAAAAACCATGTTAAAACACAGTAATTACCTCAGTGGGATGTGGTTACTGAAGAACATCTCTGCCACATTCAGTAGCTCTGCAGTAGTCTCGTGAACAGGATCTACTATCAGCACCTGCGTACAAATTGCAAGTGGCAAGTTTCTGTTCCCTTAAGAAGCTTTTGATTAGAGGTAGCTGCATTCACGTCTCAGTGCAGAATTATTATCAGTCCTACTTTATGCGCTCCAGGGAGATGAGGCCCACTAAGAAAGAGTTTCTTCTAAAGTCTTTAAGTGCATTACCTAAAATACCCAGTCTGAATCACTCCTTTAACCAGAGGAGACCAGACTCTACGTACTTTGTATCTTTAACTCAAGTATACGCTAGCATCTAGGCTTCTGCCTCTGTGAGTATACAAATCCACCCATTAAGATGTGCATAGGAGATAATCCATTGGAGTTGAGGAGCACAGCACTGCTCTGCTCAGCTCCCTGGAGAACTGATGCTGCTGCTAAGACATTCTCAAAGCAAGCCCAAACCCACGCAGGATCAGGCCATTCAGAACAAATTTAGGGCCCTTTATTCATGCCAAGTGTTGTCTTTTCACTTAATAATTTCAATGTTAGAAGTACTGAACTCCAGAGGAAAAGGTAACATGCCAATACTCCCAATTTGAGGTGGTTTAAGTCCCTGTTTGCCACTAATGAAAGGAGTCCTTTTTTCTATAGGGCTACTCTGCCACATGACATGAATTACAGTACAGATTTTACAGTCCTTACTAGATCTAACTTAAAGCAGTTTACCTGGACACTAAAAGGACACCCAGAATTAAGCTGAGGGCTGTTGACCATCTTTTAAAGTCTAAGCACAAGAATGCTTTCAAACTGAAGTACTTGAAGTTGGTTTTAACTCTGTTTGGAAGCTGCTAATTAACAAATTCGAGGATTCAGGTATTACCACAAAGTTGAAATGCACTGAATTCTCACTCAGCAGATGATAGTTTTTCTTCCAATGATTAAGCAATTTTTGGCATCTAATATATGCCAGAGAATCATGCTCAGTGATCTCTGAACCTCAGACACAACTTACTAGTACAAGTAGAACAAAACCTTTTAGAAAAACAACCTATCTCAAGATACTTAAGTGACAGGGAGTCCAGCATATATGTAGTAGGTAAGTTGCAAAAGCTAATGTCCCTGCTGTTGATAAAGCAATGCATATTTCATTTCTAGTGACGTTACCACTTACAAAATTATGGAAGTTTTTTCTGATTTGTCTGATCACGCCTGGAAACGTGGGACGCAGCAGTTCCTGCACGTTGGAAGGCCAGGAATTATACCGACTGTCAACTTCTAGATTGTTGATCCACTAAGAAAAAATAAAGGCATTTAAATGAGTGACAGTCCTCCTGCTGAGATATATATATATATGTGCTGAAAATATCCTGCTGATATTTTCAGATCAGACGCTATATTGAGATCTGTATGAATATAAAGTTAAGCTTTTTAAAAAGAGCTAATTATATTCTTTTTTCTTCACTGCTGTTTCAGAGCCAATTGTGAAATAAGAAGAAACGTTCCCATGAACAACCCAACAACAAATAAAATCTCTCTTGTGTAAAGCCATACGCACTGAAATAGCCGAGCTTCTGATGTCCACAGCATAGTCGGAATCTGATGGCTGGATGTTCAACTTCAGAACATTGTGCAAGGAAAGCCCTTCAATTCCTAAGCTGTGCAGGCCTTCCATAACGCGGGCTTCATTGCGCAGCACGTCAATCAAGCTGGAAGGAAGAGAGAAATCATTGATGAATTTTAAAGACAAGGTAAATAACTTGCTCTTATCCAAAAGTTAACCACTGAAAGGTATAAACAAGTCTGCCATGTCTGTGCATTACTTCTTATTTATCCCTATTTCTAACTGTTCTAAGAAGCTTGAACTTAAACCTATTCAATTACACTGTAGTTCTAGGAAAAATACATTAAATAGGATAATTAAAGCATGATATACAGATGTGATTTTAATTCCACATTATTGGAACAAATTTTAACAAAGAGGGTGGTTTTCAGATGAAGAATTTACAGTGGTTTATCCTTCGAGAATCAGTCTGCCATCTTCAGAATAAAACCTGTGTGTTGACTGTCTTTGGAGACCAGATTCTTGCTATTCACAGCCAGATAAAAAGAACAGTACGAAGGTGACTTCCCATTCCAATCAAGGGTATTCCACTTTTCACATCAGCTTTTCTGTTAGAAATGCACTTGCGTAAGAGAAAGAACCATGATTTGCTTTTTCCAGTACTTAACAGTTAAACCTAATCTAGATACAGACTTTGTGAAGAGGGTTTGAAACTCTCTAGATGACTTTATCATCCATGCACAAGCAGGATGCAAGCTGCTAAATAGGATAAAATTACTCTGAAAAATAAACCATTCCTACCTAAATATGTCCTGAGTGTCTAAATCAATAAGTAGTCCATTGATGAACAGGGCAGAATCTCCCGGTTGCAATCCTAACGTTCCTTTGAAATACTGAAAGAAAGTAGACAACCATTAAAAGAATGCCCTGCACAGAAAAATAATTACTAGAGCATTTAATGTGTCGAATTGTGGATTTTATCTCCCTGATAGCATTACAAATTGCATTTCATTGCTTCTCAACTGCAGTCTTTCCTGACTTTGTGCACACATTTGTACCAGAGGGAAAAACAACTGAAGCTATTTAGTGCATAGATACATAAATCGGTTGTTTCTTTCTACATGATTCAGCAGTGCACTGGGAAGTCCCTGAGTTAACTTTTTAAATATACTCAGATTAAATAATTAAAAATACTTGAGAGAAGTAATTTATCTTTTTTTTTTAGCTGGCAGCCTACAGCATAGGTGGACAAATAGCATCCAGTTACCTGTCTTAACTCTTTAACACACAGTTTTGGGCAGAACAGACTTAAATTGCTGGATATTGGATGGTGCTCTTTAGTGGAACTACTGTGTTTAAGTTACTGGTTAAGTCCTGATCTAGTGGATATGCCATCAAGTACATGAGCTGCCACTGTAGTCTGATCTTCTCAAAACCAGGCAGTACACCAATGGAAAAAGCCTTACCAATATTTTGGAGCTTCCTTCAAATAGCTCTAAGCAGTACCCCATTTAAATGGGTACTTGCCCCTGAACCAAGGCACAACCACAGAGACCTTTTCTGAACTGGGAGAGGTGAATAAAACACAGTCCTCCTGACCCAACTCTAGCATGTTTAAAAACTGAAATGTGGCATTGCTTTCTTAATACCTCTTGTCTTGCAGTACCAGTTACAAAATTCTATTAAGAGGCATTATGAACACTGGAAGAGAAACATAGTATTTGTACACTGAAAACCACTAATATCATAAAGAATGCAAGCAAAGCAAACAGAGGAATAGCAAAGTACCATGTGAAGTACCAAGAACAGGAAAGCAGCATCTAATTGGGAAGAATTTATGCATTTTATTAAATAAAAAGACTCCCAGAGAAGAGCTGTGTACATGCAGCATAAAATTGTATCTTTTTGTGGATAATTCTACAGTAAACTATAACTTACTAATAGTAGTGAACTCCACTATCAAGTCATATCCACACAAACTGAGTCATGCAAGGAATACCTTTAAAGGGCAGGGTTAGATCTAGCCAGATCTGGATCTAAACTCTGAGTAAAAATGAATCCACAAAATCATGGATTTACCTGTGGACCAGTCTGATCTAAAATGTAACAGAAAAGCCACCAGGTAGCTTTAGTTTGCACTTACATTCTATACCTTGTCCCTTCCAGGACCCCACCGGACGACAGTGTCAAACCGCATCCCTTCTTTTCTGATTTTATCGCTATTGAACAACAAGGGATTTCTCTTTCAGAACAGGAATCTCCGGGGACTTGTAAGTATATGTCAGGTAACTTTGCATTTACTACTAGACTAGTCAAATATCATTTATTAGTTGTTAAACAAAGACATGTGTGTACTTAACATACTTCGTATTTTTCCTATTAATACCAAGTGAGACTGAAATGTACGAATAGATTGGCATAGGTCATACAGTAAAAGCTGTTGTTTGGCTTTGTTTTCATTACCATTTTAAACTCATTTTGCACTCTATCCAGACTGCACTACCAGGGGTATTTTAACTGTACAAAATGCTGTACAAAAGCCTGTAGAAAATTCCCAACTGGTTACTTTTTTTGCGCCAGTGCTTTGCTAATGCCAAGTACCCAACAGAGCTGTTGAAACATTTTTCTGCAACATCAGAGCCTACTCATTGACCTCAAGGTCCTTCACAAGCCCAGGGTTTTTGTGTTCCTGTTTCAAAGCACATGTAGGCTTATTTGGATAGCTGTTAGATTTTATTCTTTTACTAGTTTCACTCTCAAAGCACCAACATTGGAGCCATTTCCTCCACAAAATATAAATCATTCTAAGCTGTGGCATAAGGTTTCAAGTTTATTCTGTGACTGACTTGCAAACATGAGTGAATTCAGGTATCTAAGTACCATCTCAAATTGGGCAATGAGAACTACGTTTTTTCTGCATCCTCAGAACTGTAAGAAGATGCTTAATATATCTGCTTTTTAAGCAATAGCTTTCTGACAAGCTACATTCCATCTAGCTCAGCCATTTTAAAATAATCTAAAAATATAATTACATTTTGGCTCTAACAACTTCCATTAAAAAGCACTCACATTTCTAATATCTAGGTGCTTTGAAGAAGTCCAGAATACAGTCAAAACCTAAAATAAGTAACTTGAAACGAGCCTCTTCTTAACTATTACCCAGGAAAAGCAGTGCTGTTGCATTCAGACTTTACACATCTGCTCTAACACTCAAATTAGGTTAGAGACTGAAAGAAGGCCACCCAACAGGCGCAGTCCTACAAGAAACATACTGTCTCTGTATAACTTTAGCTGGCAAGTCATCACTACAAACGTGTAACTCAGAAACTAAGTAAAGACTGATGTGACACATCAGAATTTCTACTGCTTCACTTTTGACCCTGTCCTGTCCTGTAGATCACATTAAGACAGTCCGCATGGAAATCCTAAGAACATTTGCAAGTGTCTGTTTTCTTTTTCGCCCAGGGTTAACAACATAGTACTTTGATTGTACTGAAGGTTAATTTTATAAAGGTAAATAAATGCAGTCACCAGATTCTGAGTTCAGATACAGAACAGAAGGTCACTTTCATGTACATGAACAAGCGCTTGCCAAATAACTGTCAGAACACTTGGCTACTGTGAACAACCATTGCAGGGGCCGCTCTGTGAACAAAACCCTGTATCATTGTTCCCCAACACAGGGGTCTCACTCAAAGAATTTATGACCAATATATTCATATTTGAGCATACAAGCCAAAATATGTTCCTAATCCGTGTTTAAAATCCACCACTTTTTTACTTCCCAGATGCACACCATGACAAAGTTGTGTGTGAAAATACCAGGTAATTTTTTCAAGGAAAATGTAAACTTTTAAATAGAATCAGTATTTTCAAAGCTTGAATTTTTACTAGAACGTAAGTGCAAAAGCACTGTGTTACTTTCTGGAAGCATTACCTTTTGGTTCTCTTCAATTTCTGCTCTGAGTTCCGAAGAAACAACTGTTTTCGTTATGGCTCTACATAAATAAAAACATCACGTTGTGAATCACCTAATGGATAGATAAGATACCTACTTATTCTGCTTTTTGTATCTCATCTATAAGTATATTTAGTCTCTTAGTATAAAAAGCTGCATTCACTTGCACTTTGTGGTACCGTTAAACAGTAGGATACACTGTTTTTTCTTGCACTTTATAATTCAACAGAACATAAAAATGATAACCACATGCCAACTGCCAGTGTGTAATTTCACATTAACTATACTAAAAGTGCGTAGCTGCCAGAAAGGTAGAGGTGGAGGCTGGCAGCAGAAAATAGGGAGATTTCACTCCTCATGGTGGTTTCCCATTCCTTTCCTTACGTTGTTGTATCTGCTAATTGCATCATCACAGAATAGGCAAGTACAGCTCACAGATCTGACTAAAGACACAATGAGAGTGCAGTGTCGACTTTCAGAAGCTATAAATAGGACAATCTTAACATCAGCTAGTGGGAAATCAGAATTCAGCTTCTTTTTACTTTCAGGTGTATCTCCCCCTACTCAAAAAGGAGGAGCTCCTGTAATATCATCTTTACAGCCCAGGTCATGTCATTCATCAGAAGAAATACATTTCTAGAGTGGTTGGGCAGGGCAGATTATGACTGAATTTCTTGCAATTAATTTGAGTATGCTTAAGACATTGGCAGAGTGCAAAAAAGAGTGGAAATGCACATAAGTCTCTGACATGAGATTGACTGGCTGTTTGGCAAAGTAGACTCCAGAAGGAGACTAGGATCTAGTGAACAGATAAATCTTAAAGCCACCAAACAGAAAACCTATCCAAAAATTCCTGAGGACTTTATGCAAAAGGTTCAGAGGCATTTCACAAGAAAATAGCATGGCTGATTCTGTCAAATTTTCCACCAGTCCACATCAACTGCCATCCAAGAAAAACACTGCAAGAGATCCTCTTTGTAACCCTAGGCTGAAGAACTTCTCTGCATAAACATTCCCCAGTGTTTGCTTCCAGCCAAATGGAAACTTGGACATTAAGCCAATGCTGCCTGTGGCAGGAAAAAGATAGTAAGAAAACTTCCTAGAACTCATGAGTTACCTGGCCATAGTAGGAAAGTTCTGACTGAGATCTTTCATGACCATCAAAGCATCCACAGGGGGAGCAGTCAAAATGCGAGCAGCACTTTGAAAACTTAAATCTAGAAGTGAAAAAAACGCAGAAGTTGAGAACTGTGAACTGAAAACAAGCCAATATAGAGTCATCTTAACTTTAGCTTTCAACTGTTCTGCTTATGTGTTACCTATGAAAATTTGCTTTCTATCTGCTTCTTTAGATGCTTTGAAAAACAAATCTTCTTCCTTATACTCAACTTATATTTGTTGCCTTGAAGTAAGTAACCCATTCAAATGAATCCTGTCTACAGGTTGCTGCAGTGAGTCCAGATCCCCACCTTTTTGTTTTGGCTGAGGTGGGAGGATCTGTCCTTCAGAAGGGGGCTGTGTACTTGTTTCACAAGCTAGAAATACAAACAGCCATCTGTTGGATATAGGTAGATTCTCTGTGACTGAACATGTATGTTCAGCATTTCCAATTACTCTTTTTTTCCAGAGGACAAAAAGTCTTTCCACAGGCCTCTACAGATGATTTCCAGGGAAACAGGCCAGAGTTGCTTGCAGATGCTTTTAAATACCATTTGCTTTGGTGTTGAGAAATCTCAGCTTTCCATGCCAATAATGGGACCATGGAAAGAAACTTTACATTTCCTTTACTTTTCTGCATTTAGCAGATCATATAAATAGTCAGTTTAAGAGCCGGTGGCTTACTGTACTTCACAATACAGAAAGCAAATCTCATTTCAGAAGTCCTGTGAAACAATCTTTCTAAAAGCTATTTCAACAGGACACTACAAAGGTGCTTTTGAAAATCCAGAATTTTCCAGTGCTGGAGTTTACAGTCAAGCTCTCTCAACTGTACCCAGCCACTAGCAACCTCATCTGTGGAGAACACAAGAAGGTATGTTCAGTACAATACTGAAATCTTCATACAGATTACCTTGTAGTTGCCATACTTTCAGAGGTGCCATTTCATTGGTGCTTTCCACGAGGTGTTTTCTAAGCTCTTTCAGCTCTTCTGCCAAGTCAGGATACAACTGCCTAAAAGGGTATGAGGGTAAAACAATTTCTGGGGCTTCCTAAAAGCAAGTCCTCTGCTAATTCAAAGAAACTAATATGTAGAAAAGTATGGTGCTTATATATATATATATATATGAATAACTCAGACATTTAGAAAATAATAATAAAGCAAAACATCAGCATCTCTGCATTTTTTCTGATCTGACAGAGGCCAACAGCTTAGAAGTTTTACCTTAGTTTTCCAAACAGAAATCCTTGAACTTCATCAACAGGGTCATTTTCATCTATTACTGTAGCATTCACATCTGTGCCTATAAACACAAAAGAGAACATGAATGTTACCAAGCTATTCAGAAAGAGTTCTCACACTCAGTTTAACAAAACTACACTGCAGTAACCAAAAAGAAGGAAAGGACAAGTTTCAGGTTTAACTTTTAAACCTTTATTGAAGAGACATTGCCTTTACAAATGAACATAGTAACAGCTGAAATAAATCAAAGTTGGATTATTGAGATGGAAAAGCTTAAGATAAGTGGATATTCCAGAGAGCTGGGCATTTCAGAGAAATTTACTAGGACCTAGGAGCTTTCAGGACATGCCAGCTTTGTAGAGTAAGTGCTAAACTTCAATTGTGACCACAGCCCTGATTTTAGCTCCAAAATACATGATAAAATAATGGCATCTGAGTGAAGTCCAATTCTGGGCTTAAACATCAAAAAGAAATCTGTGCAAAAGACTCACACAGTCTTCTAATCTGCTGGACAGAAGCCAACTGCAGTCTAGATGTTTGATTCTAAAGTCTACTAAAGATCCTGACCTTTTGATGAGTGTTTGCTTCTGGACAAGCCAAAACATTCACGAAAAAAAGACTGCACAGTCAGAATGTTCACAGAATCAGACAGGAGCTGGATGAGAGCCTATCCTTGTTCCAGCTGGGATAGAGTTAATTTTCTTTCTCGTACCTAGTACAGTGCTGTGTTTTGGATTTAGTAAAAGAATAATGCTGATAAAACACTGATGGTTTAGTTGTTAAGTAGTGTTTTTCCTGGGGTTGGGGTTTATTCCTTCCCCTCCTCATTATTATTGTATTTTACTTTTATTTCAATTATTAAACTGTTCTCATTTCAACCCACAGGTTTTTAACTTCTTTTTAAATTCAGGTAAACAGTTATTAATGTAAAAAACATAAAATTATCTTTCAAAAATTAAGACGTTCACATTAAAATACTTAAAATAATAATTCACCTTTCACCTGTGTATCATCCTTGGCCTTATATTCTGTACTTTTAATAGCCAGTTCCACACCATAGCCAGAGAGGTAGACTTTTTCTTTACTGGGGTTCTGTAAGGAAAAGCAAACAGTACAGTATTGCCACTCTGGTTTGATGTACAAATGAAAAGCTGTAGTTTCCCAAAGCTGAGAAAGCTCTAGCTGGTATACTGCAGACATAACTGGTAAGGCAGAAGTCAGAAAAACAAAATGAATGAATCTGCAGTAATACACTGTAATATTATATTTCCTGTTGTATTTCAATAAAACTTTTTTTAATTTCAGTGAGCAAAGATACCTTGTGGATCAGAAAACCACAAAGTAAAGAGGAACACAAAACGATGTTTTCAGGATTCAGCATAAGCCAAATAGGACAGGACAGACTCACATCATCAAATCAGGTAAGAGGAGGGAAAGGAACTTCAGCTGTGAAGTTCAAAAATTACACATTCATTAAAAAAAAGTAATAAATCCATGACTCAACAGAGATGTATAATCAGTTCTGATTTTAATGGGAAACAAACTTGATGACTTCTTAAAAGCATTCTGAAGTATACAGGAGTCACACAACTGTATAAATACCTGTTGTGCAGTACACTTAATTTTGAATGTAAGTACTCCATCCAACACTGGTAAATAACTTTTTAAGAGGAAAGTGGCAAATGCAGTGTATGACTTTAATAAAAGTGCAAATATCATTAAAAGTGAATCAGCTGATGCTTTTTTTGCACTGAAGTCTGGCTGCTAACTACCTGCTATACTGCAGGTTTTAGCAGTATTAAACAGTATGCAGGAAAAAAGTCAAATATCTTAGATTTCTCAGAGCTTTTGAAATGTAGTTTTAAACTTATCCAGTGGTGATGGGCAATTTAGGGGAGGGAGATGGAAACCAGGACAAATTACATTAGGACTTGTAAGCAGTTCTGGAATAAAACTGCTATGGAAACAATGCCTTTCATTTGAAAGTGGTACCTTAAGGTTAATCTTTGCTTTTCATATCAAATAACTTAAGTGGCCTGCCTGTGGAAAGATGTGACTGTCTCCTGTAATCTAATGTAGGTGGAGCAACGGTTTTTTAGACTAAAGCCTGTAATTAATCTGGAGTTTAACTCTGCATTTGTAAAATCAAAGGATCCTCTTATTTAAACAAGCAGGAGATTTAAAATATTATGTATTCCTCAGCTATATGCAATAGAAAACAAACTTTGAGTCTTGCAAATAAATATCAAGCAACAACACATGATGCAAATGTCAATTTAAAGGGAACGGACTTGGCCAGTTCTCTTTCTTGAAAACCCAGGCCAGTGGCTCTTTCCATGTCAAACACCTCTGTTACAAGGCAAAAAATATACTTACGGCAATATAGTGTCTGAGGACATAAGTGATTTCTCCTGCCTCAGCCTTTAAAACAAGCCTCCTGTGGTTTCTGTAGAACTCCTCTGAGCCAATCTCAGCATAAAGTATGACGACAGGACTTTCAGGGTTTGACACTGGGTACTTGTGATCCCCTTTGAACAAAAATGGCTTTGGCCTAAGAGTAAACATTGAAGATTAGCACACTGTGATTCACAGCCTTTCTTCACTCAGTGCAAGATGCAAAATCTCTTTTTCTCAGGTTGAATCGCTGTTCCTGTCTTCACTGAATACGTATGTCAAGCTACTTGCACAGATTATCAAGGTTGGAAGCACTTGATGCATGTTGATAAAGTTGTTTAAAAATGGACATACGAAAACGAAGCAAGTAGCAAGGTGCTGTTTTGAATCTAACATCATCCTTATTTTAAAAACTAACCACTTCCCTTAAACTTCCAATTAACAACTTCCCCCCCCGGTGGTGAATCATAAATTCTGCATAAAAAAAATAAAAGGCTAACAGAGCAAATGTTCCAGGAACTCAAATTTGAGCAACAGCCCTGTCCTTGGCTTAGCATACAAACAAAAACTGAATGAGAAGACTACTTTCAACTTCTGTATTTCAGTATTTTGTCTAATATAAAATGAAATATTTAAAATACTCCCAAGTGAGTCAAAAGAATAGCATGTGAGCTATAGATGTCTGCACATTGACCAAAAACCCCTTATGCTTATAAAAACCAAAACTACCAAGATTACTGTGAAGACAAACTGAAATTTAAGGTTTAAATTAAGGGCTTTGTTCTGTTTGGTTTTGGTTTTTTTTTTTCCTAAAGAGGTTATTACATTTTATAGTTTCTTTTTGTTACTAAAAGTTACAGTGAAGTTCTTTTCTTCTCTAAAGTAATGTGAATTTGAAATACATTGTGGGTAATAGTTTTCTTTGTTAATGCTGAGAAAATTATAGAGAGAAAAATACTGTGCGTGCTTCAAGCCATTCATGAATCGATCTCCGTATCATTCTAGTATGCAGCCCAGCTCTTTCTGTTCACGCAACATACTAAAGGTTATATATATCTTCCTGAGAATTCCTACTGTACTTCAACAAATTGTTTCCAGCTTTTCCTGTGCACATTCCTCCTCCTAGCATAGTATGAAAGAGCAAGTGATATGAAAACAATCATTCCAATCTGGATTAATAAGAAATAAGAGACTGCCACTTCTGTGCAAGCAGTGGACAGTATAAATCAACACTGAAGAATGTGGAAACAACTGGTTTATTACAATCTCTTTATAGCAGTAAGTCTATCTAGGTTAAATTTTAAGTGCTAATCCAATGTTGGGAAATAAAGCAAATACCTTTCTGAAGCTCCCTGTAAAAGGTTTCCAAGAGACTCAAATTCACATGTCTTATCCCCATGCACAGCAAAAAACAGGGTGCAGGCCTTTGGTGGAGGTTCATCTGCTGCTATCTGTGTTAAAATATTTGTGATAGAGTAGGTTGAATGTTTGTCTTTAGAACAAGTGAAAATGAAAACAGAATAGCTCTCTGTAGCAGTTGATTTTCTTTGATTTCCTAAATCCTAAACTAGTACGTGTTTGTTCTTTATTACATCATTTAAATGCAAGGTAGAAATTGCAAATTGAGAGTTAAGTCTTAACTTATTATAAATATTTCTCCAGACTATTAACTGTAATATTATTTCTAGGTAGAAAAAGCAAGGCTTGCAATTGTAGGGTTTTTGATTGAGGTCTGTTTTGCATTACATATCAGAAACCTCTATGTTTGTTAAACACCAAATGACAAAATTATTCCAGATGAAAAAGGAAGAGGTCTTCTAGTATTACTTAAGTAAAGCACATTATAATGTGACATAGTTTACAATGACTTTGAAAAAGAATAGAGTACAACTTACATTTATGGGTTGTAAACATTAGAGCTATACATTGGTGCGTTACAATCTTCAAGTAAGTACAACTGAGTAACAGGAAAAGCAGCAGCAGCATCACAAGTTTCAACAAAGCCATAGAGATTTTCCTCCTACAAATCTTCACACAATTATTAGTGCAGTGGGCATCAAAGATACGAAGACATGTTGAAATCCCAATTCTTTAGTCTGCTCTACACAGATGGACTCAAATTTGGCACTCACTGAAATGAGTAGATACATCTGCTCTCCAGCTCAGATGTATGGAGCAATTAAACAGTTTGGGATTTTTTTTACACTTTCAAGTATCTCCTTAGACAGCTTGCTCCTTCCTGGGCCATAGGTAATGCTTTACAAATCATGTGAGGATTTCGGGTACTAACCTGTTGAAAAGCTTGAACGGTTGCAGAATAAGAGCGTAAAGCCAAGGAAAATTTCAACAAGTTCTGCTGCAAAGGTGACAGACTCTGGCAGGCTGCTTTCAGCATTTCATGGTAAGAAGAATAATCACTGCCTACAAAGTCAGAATACAAGCAGTTTTCTTTCCATACCATATTCTCATTGAAGAGGGGCTTTTCATCCTAATTGTGATTTATACTAACAGAAGCCCATAACATTAATTGTAAATACACACATGCCCATTCCTCCTCAGTTTTCATTACAGCCAGTTCTACAGAGGGATGAGAGTGAACTTCAGTTGAGATCTATGAGAGTACATTTAAATACATCGCAGAGGATGCAAACATAGGCTTGGGGAGGCAGGAAACAGTTAGGAGCTCCCATTTAATTTGAGAAATAGAAACACACAGAAAAAGCATTTATAGCATTTTATACTTCGTGTCAAAATAGAAACTGGCAAGCAAAACATGTTTCAGACTCATCCACTATAGCTTTTGTCAAACAGGTATTCAAAAGCCTTGAGCACTTTGGACGCTTCGTAGAAGTATTACTGAAATCAGTCCTCATTTGACTTTTACAATATGAACACAATGGAAGACAAGACATTGTGGTTTATTTTTCAACCATGTTAACTATGCGTCATCGTCCAGAAGAAGATCATGAAAACTTACCATCATGTTCAGATATCTTAATATTTTGACTGGCTTCAACAAAATTCCAGAATTTTTCTTGACCTTCTTCTGATAAAAATTCACTGAGTAAGAAGAGTTGAGTTAGCTACATGTAGGACTTCACTCTCAAGTTAGAACTGTAATACTTTGTAAAGCTTTATAGAAAGTT
This sequence comes from Nestor notabilis, assembly GCF_000696875.1. Taxonomy (NCBI): domain Eukaryota; kingdom Metazoa; phylum Chordata; class Aves; order Psittaciformes; family Psittacidae; genus Nestor; species Nestor notabilis. Next base: position 25,450 of record NW_009928395.1, read on the forward strand.
AGCTTCTATGTTTACCTCTATCAGAAAACCATGTTAGTAGAAAAAGCAGATTAGTACATGAAAGAAGCTTGTAAGGCACCTATTAATCGCTCAAAGACCACTAACAGATAGCAGTGTACATCCTGGGAGCACTCCCCCCAACGCTGTCTCTTATGACAAACATACATTTTTGTGTACTTTGCTGTAACAAACTGTAGTTTGTTGGAACTACTAGACTTGGTGGGTTGGTTTGCTTTTAAATTAGCAAAAGGAGAAGTCACAGCTTCAAATCATGATGTTGTAATTCCCCGTATATTAAGTATATGATGAGGTAGGCATACAACATTAGGTAGTAAAATAATTCTCTGAACGTTGCTAAGAACAAATACTTTATCCTGCCTAAACTTGTAACATGCTTTATATGCTAATGGATGCTACAACAAAAGATTTAGAGCCCACTGGCTGCCACAACAGCTTTTTTGTTCATTTCAATCTGTTCTGACCTGAGGTGGTAAATACTTCTTGAACAACTGGGTGAAGAATTGCAGTGCTGGGGCAAGTAAATTGAACAGCGGGAATGATTTTACACTGCAGTGCTGTATCATTCTGCAGTTCCTCCCAGATGAACAATCCTACCTACCCAGAGTCTTTCAATCTAATCGTTAGGTTATATATCAAGCCTTCGGCACATGATTTTTATTATTTGCTTGCTATTTCAGTCTTTTACCCAAAAATGTCTTGCATCGATGAGGTATTTAAATCCTAGCATTTTACTGCTTAAGGATTTCTCAGTCCTCAAAGTTCAGCTTCTGTAGGAAGGTTGCAGAAAAGTAATTTCACCAGGGACACACCTCTCCTATCGCCCAAAGCCATTCCCATTTGAACAAAATGCATCAATGCTCAGCTGTTCTAATGTAAACCAATCTGTGATAACATAGCCAGAATTCATATGGCAACACCCTTAAGTGATACAAAATGAAACCCACGCACACTCTTACACAAAAATCTAAAAGTCCTGTTTTGCATAGACATCTCCAAATTGCAACACTTCAAAATGAAATGATGGGGACTTCTGAAGTGCTAAGTAGACTGGCAGTGAAAAGACAGCATTTTGCTCTCTGTCTTCTTAAAATGTCTTTTTAAACGTTTTGTTTTTAAATAGTGTCTTTAGAAAAAAAGAGGAAAAAAGTCATTAGTGCTATAGAAGAAATCTCCCCAGGCTGACTTGCTCAACTCTTAACAAAGCAGCTGACTTTACATAATCAATGCACAATTCCCCTGAATAAAGTTAAACTCAAGCTTAATGTCTGCAAGCAACAGCAGATACATATGAAAACCTACACTCATTATTGAAGTAAAGTCTGCTATTATGGAATCTTACAAGACCATGCTAAACCTTTCAGTCTAGTGCTTTGGGTAGGTAAAACTTTGTAAGGTAAAAAATACTGTAGAATTATTCATTGTTATTACTGTTTTCATGCACAGCAAAAGAATTTATCCAGCAAAAACTATGACTCTTAAAATATTCATCCCATCTCCCCAAGCACAGCAATGATCATGTTCAATCATGTTCAGCTGAGTGTTACTACTGCCAAAGAGTCAGTCATGACCAGAACCCAAAGCACACAAAACAAATGAAAAAGAGAACACGTTATTCTCTAAGCATATTGATTTGTCAACAAAAAAAAATCATAACACGCTTACCTTGCTTCAAGTAACAAAGGAGTTGAAGACCACTTTGTAGTTAGAGATGTTGTCACAGCCTTAGAATGCCCCCTTACAAGTGAAGAGCTGAACCAGATTCCAAGAACCGCAATAAGTATTCCCATTTTATAGAAGCAGCCTAAAACAAGATTAAGGAAAAAAGTTAGTTTTGCGTTGTCTCTTTTTATAAATACAGAATCTCACACACCTAAATGTATTAAGGGCTATTTTAAGAGTCAGGGGCCCATTTAATGCAATACATCAGTGAGATAGTCATAGTCTCTCCTGGGCATACAAAATCATAAATACTTTGAAAACATGACACAAGGATGTTAAGATCAGACTCCTGAGCTGCAGTTAAACCTAAATCAATTCCAGCTCACTCTGTGCTTTCAAATAAACTTGCTTCTGTTCTGGGACACGCACATCACATACTGCTTGCTCTACCGAGAGGTATTACAGATAGCACAAATTTCAAACTAGGTGGAAAACCAACCCCACTGCCTGTTTTATGGGAGGTCAAGTCCCGTGTTGTGCTTGGTGGTGTACTAACCAAGGTCAGAAGAGCCAGGCAAGGTGAGGGTTCCCTCGTCAGCCCTTCAGGTTCTGCGGGGTACAGTGGACTTCTCTGGGGAATGAAGGAACAAGCATTTCCTGGATGCACTAAGTACCACCAACCTTAGAAGCTGAAAAATGAAAGAAATAACGAAGACAGACTCAAGTGATACAACATCAAAAGAAATGAGCCAAAAAAAAAAGTGCCATTTCTTACTGTCCTCGTGTACTTTCACGATTACACATTCTCTGACCTATACACCACAATACAGCTGAGTGGAATTTCCTTGCCCTCTGCTCTTAAGCTTATGGGATACCTGAATTCTCCTATTAGCTTTCCATTACGTTCTCCAAAAGTTCAAGTTGTTTTCTCCCTTGACTGGAGTATATTTACTAAGCACCCAGTATACAGACAGGCACTCTCTTACTTTTTAATCCTTATTTTTCTGGATAATACATTTTCCATTCCCTCCTGCAACTTTAAAAACTGCCCACTCAAATTCCAGGGATATCACACCCGACAACCTGCCAGGATCTAACTTGTCTCTCTCTTTCTTGATGATTCGATACAAAAAATAGTCTTACGGGTTACATATCTGTAGCTGTGGCTCTACCTGTATGTACACATACAGATCAACAAAACCACCTCACCCTACTCCCTTTAAAAATTTATGCTACTCCAGCTAGAAGTTCACCAGCAATCACTCACCCACTGCTCTTTCTGTATCTCAGTGATCACAGAATCGTTAGGGTTGGAAGGGACCTTCGGAGATCATCCAGTCCAACCCCCCTGCCAAGGCAGGGTCACCAGAGCAGGTTACATGGGAACGTGCCCAGGAGGGTCTGAATGTCTCCAGACAATTCAAATTGTTCAGGTTGAATTCTCAGTGTCCCTTCTTTCAGAATAAAAACGGAAATGCCCTGCTCTAATATACGAAGAACAACTTGCTCAGCTGCACACGTTTGTTTTACGCCGCACCTGGGAAGCAGGCAGATGACACTGCATGACATGCACGGTTACACCTACCGCTCACTGTGTGCAGAGGAGGAAGCTCAGTCAGTATTTGTGCAGTGAAACCTCTGCTTCTGCCAAGCACAACAGAAAAAACAAGGTTTGCAGTTCCCCCCGGAATCATGTCTTTCATGGTTTGGGTTGGAAAGGACCTTAAAGCTCATCTAGTTCTAGCTCCCTGCCATTCCACCTTGCCTGGTGACTACATGCCCTTGTCAAAAGTCCCTCTCCAGGTCTCACTGCAAATCATACACAGCTGTTTGGAACATGTACATGAATATGCCATACTGCATTCTTACGACTAAAACTGCTGTGCTGCTCTCTCCTACCTGCTTTCCCATGCTGGGAAAGACTGAAATAAAAGCCTTTTATTATGTGAAATAGGTGACAAACGTGTCCTTTTTTCTTTTTTTTTTCCTAACACTAGTTTAGCCAACTGAAAAAAAAAAAAGCAGATTAGAAATATCTGCACTCCCTGAACAATAACAACCAAATACCAGTGTCTCCAAGAGAAATAAAAACACACCATGGAGAACAGAAGAGACAAGAGGCACAGGAAAAGAACCATAGAATCATCAGGTTGGAAAAAACTTTTAAGATCATTAAGTCCAACTGTTAATGAACATAAATGACAGGGGATCCAGCTCTGTTCTGTGTGAGGTAACAAAGCAGAACCCAGTCTGAATTAAGATGTTGTAAAGTGCGATTTTCAAAACTCGTTTGTAACTATTTTTCCTCCAGTTACTCAGTTTAAGACACAGCTGACTTCTGGGAACTTGCACATCCAGCCTTGGAGACGGGAATAAGTCATCCCACAGCCACAGGTCCTGCCAGACCGTGAGAGCACCAAGCTCTGCCATGTCCTGTGAAGTCTGTCTGGCAGCAAGCAGGTAAAGGGCTCCACTTTAGCAAAGGTCAAATAGAATCAGACCTACTGTTTAGACAGCAATGCCAACTCCAGCGTCAAGGCCACAACACTGAAGTAACGTGTCTCAGCCAGTCAGAATTGCTGGGAACACCTGGAGAGCTGCTGAAAGCACAGGTAGTGCGCTGCCATACTGTCAATTCTGTAACTGAACCGGTTAGTCCGAAATGGCATGCTTGAAGAACTTTGACTAGGAACAGACGGCTCCAGTGACCAGTCAGCAAACAGCTTGCTCTTATAAAACTCTGGCCGGCGCACAGCGCTCCGATGCAAAGCACGCCCCTGGAACAGCGGCAGCGCACCCAGCGCTGATGACCCGCACTCCCCCGGAGTAAATACACCAGTAAGTAGGAATTGGGGCGGCCGCTCGTTAGTGGCGAAAGGCCTTTAACCCCGAGCGCGGCCCCCGCAGCCCTCCTGTCACTCC